>NW_019646584.1:0-18156 GCF_002806865.2 Cucurbita pepo subsp. pepo
AGCCTAATCATTCGCAATGAAAGTTTCAAAAAACCTAGACCATGACTCAGTTTTTTTAGCACGTATTTCAAACATCCCGTTTTAGGGTTCGATTTAAATCACCCTTTATTTTTTTTTTTTTTTTTGCACATGCTTCAAACGTCCCAGATTAGGGTTTCATTTTAAAGCACTCTTTTACTGTTTTATACACTCCGTTTCTTCGAAATTCTATTCTAAATCATCAAGCCTAATCATTCCCCACAAAATTTCTTAAAATGTCGCCTATTACTTCGTTTTTATAACATGAACTTCAAACATTTCGGATTAGGATTTCCAAATTATGGTTTCTATTTTAAGCACTCTTTTACTATTTTATACACTCTGTTTCTTCGACATTCTAGTCTAAATCATCAAACCTGATCATTCCCCACAAAAATTTCGAAAAACGTCGAGCGTTACTCGATTTTTGCACGTGCTTCAAACGTCCCAAATTAGGGTTTCGATTATAAGCACTCTCTTACTGTTTTATGCACTTCGTTTCTTCAAAATTATATTCTAAATCATCAAGTCTAATCATTCCCCACAAAATTTCTTAAAATGTTGCCTATTACTCAATTTTTGTATCACGTACTTCAAACGTTCTGGATTAGGGTTTCCAAATTATCGATTCAATTTTAAGCACTCTTTTACTACTTTATACACTCCGTTTCTTCGACATTCTATTCTAAATCATCAATTTGATAATTCCCCACAAAAATTTCGAAAAACGTCGAGCGTTACTCGGTTTTTGCACGTGCTTCAAACGTCCAAAATAGGGTTTCCAGATTAGGGTTTCGATTATAAGCACTCTCTTATTCTTTTATACACTCCGTTTCTTCGAAATTCTATTCTAAATCATCAAGCCTAATCATTCCCTACAAAATTTCTTAAAATGTTGCCAATTTTAAGCACGCTTCGACATTCTAGTCTAAATCGTCAAGCCTGATCATTCCCCACAAAAATTTTGAAAAACGTTGAGTGTTACTCTGTTTTCGCACGTGCTTCAAACGACCCAAATTAGGGTTTCTGAATTAGTGTTTTGATTATAAGCACTCTTTACTTTTTTATGCACTCTGTTTCATCAAAATTCTAATCTAAATCATTATGCCTCATCATTCCCCACAAAAATTTTGAAAAATATCGACTGTTACTCAGTGTTTTTAGCACGTGATTCAAACGTCCTGGATTCGGGCCTCAAATGTCCTGGATTAGGGTTTCGATTTTCAGCACAAAATTCATGTTTTATACTCTATGTTTCTACTACATTCTATTCTAAGTCATCAATCTTGATAATTCTATCCAAAAATTTCGAAAAACGTTCAGTGATACTCGATTTTTTAGCACGTTCTTCAAACGCCCTGGATTAGGGTTTCCAAATTAGGTTTTCAATTTTACGCACTCTTTTACTTTTTTATTCGCGATGTTTTGAACACATTCTATTCTAAATCATCGAGCTTGATCATTACCCACAAAATTTTTGAAAAACATCTATTGTTACTCGGTTTTTTATTGTACGTGCTTCATACGTCCTGTATTAGGGTTTTAATTTTAAGTAATTGTTTACTGTTTTATACTCCCTGTTTCTTCGAAATTCTATTCTAAATCATGAAGCCTAATCATTCCCCACACGGTTTTTTATTGTACGTGCTTCATATGTCCTATATTAGGGTTTTAATTTTAAGTAATTGTTTACTGTTTTATTCTCCATGTTTCTTCGAAATTCTATTCTAAATCATGAAGCCTAATCATTCCCCACAAAAATTTCTTAAAATGTCGCATATTACTCGGTTTTTGTAGCACGTACTTCAAACGTTTCGGGTTAAGGTTTTAAAATTATTGTTTCAATTTTAAGCACTCTTTTACTATTTTATACACTCCGTTTATTCGACATTCTAGTCTAAATCATCAAGCCTAATCATTCCCCACAAAACTTCGAAGAACATCGAGCATTACTCGGTTTTCGCACGTGCTTCAAATGGCCCAAATTAGGGTTTCCGAATTAGTGTTTTGATTATAAGCACTCTTTTACTTTTTTATGCACTCCGTTTCATCAAAATTCTAATCTAAATCATTATGCCTGATCATTCCCCGAAAAAAGTTTGAAAAACGTCGTCTGTTACTAAGTGTTTTTAGCACGTGATTCAAACGTCCTGGATTAGGGCTTCAAATGTCCTGGATTAGGGTTTCGATTTTAAGCACAATATTCATGTTTTATGCTCTATGTTTCTACGACATTCTGTTCTAAGTCATCAATCTTGTTCATTCCTTCCGAAAATTTCGAAAAACGTTCGGTGATACTCGGTTTTTTAGCACGTTCTTCAAACGTCCTGGATTAGGGTTTCCAAATTAGGTTTTCGATTTTACGCACTCTTTTATTGTTTTATACGCGATGTCTCTAACACATTCTATTCTAAATCATCAAGCTTGATCATTCCCCACAAAAATTTTGAAAAACATCTATTGTTACTCGGTACGTCCTATATTATGGTTTTCATTTTAAGCAATTGTTTAATGTTTTATACACCCTGTTTCTTCGAAATTCTATTCTAAATCATGAAGCCTAATCATTTCACACAAAGATTTCTTAAAATATCGCATATTACTCGGTTTTTGTAGCACGTACTTCAAACGTTCCGGGTTAGGGTTTTCAAATTATGGTTTCAATTTTAAGCACTCATTTACTATTTTATACACAGCGTTTCTTCGACATTGTAGGCTAAATCATCAAGCCTGGTCATTCCCCACAAAAACTTCGAAAAACGTCGAGCGTTACCCGGTTTTCGCACGGGCTTCAAACGACCGAAATTAGGGTTTCCGAATTAGTGTTTTGATTATAAGCACTCTTTTACTTTTTTATGCACTCCGTTTCATCAAAATTCTAATCTAAATCATTATGCCTGATCATTCCCCGAAAAAAGTTTGAAAAACGTCGACTGTTACTCAGTTTTTTTAGCGCGTGATTCAAATGTCCTAGATTACGGCTTCAAATGTCCTGGATTAGGGTTTCGATTTGAAGCACTCTATTCATGTTTTATACTCTATGTTTCTACGACATTCTGTTCTAAGTCATCAATCTTGTTCATTCCTATCAAAAATTTCGAAAAACGTTCAGTGATACTCGGTTTTTTAGCCCGTTCTTCAAACGTCCTGGATTAGGGTTTCCAAATTAGGTTTTCGATTTTACGCACTCTTGTACTGTTTTATACGCGATGTTTCCAACACATTCTATTCTAAATCATCAAGCTTGATCATTCCCCACAAAAATTTTGAAAAACATCTATTGTTACTCGGTTTTTTATTGTACGTCTTTCAAACGTCCTAAATTAGGGTTTTGATTTTAAGCAATTGTTTCTGTTTTATACACCCTGTTTCTTCGAAATTCTATTCTAAATCATGAAGCCTAATCATTTCACACAAAGATTTCTTAAAATATCGCATATTACTCGGTTTTTGTAGCACGTACTTCAAACGTTCCGGGTTAGGGTTTTCAAATTATGGTTTCAATTTTAAGCACTCATTTACTATTTTATACACAGCGTTTCTTCGACATTGTAGGNAAAATTTTGAAAAACGTCGAGCGTTACTTGATTTTTGCACGTGCTTCAAACGTCCCAAATTAGGGTTTTCGAATTAGTGTTTTGATTTCATCTATTGCACCACCAATCTTCGATGCAGACAATTATCAAATGTGGGCAGTTCGTATGGAGACTTATCTGGAGGCTTTGGATCTTTGGGAAGCAATAGATGAGGATTAAGAGGTCCCTCCACTTCCAGCAAATCCTACTGTAGCACAAATGAAAGTACAGAAGAAAAAGAAGACCAGAAAATCAAAGGCAAAAGCTTGCCTATTTGCCATTGTATCTCAAATGATCTTCACGTGAATATTGTCCCTCAAAATAGCAAACGAAATCTGGGATTAACTCAAGGCTGAATATGAAGGAGATGAGAGGATTCGTGGAATGAAAGTTCTGAATTTGATTAGGGATTTTGAGTTGGAGAAGATGAAGGAGTCGGATTCGGTGAAAGAGTACTCTAACAGACTTCTCAACATTGCCAACAAGGTGAGATTGCTTCGTTCTGTGTTAAATGATTCCAGGATCGTTGAAAAGCTGCTAGTCACTTGATATGAACCAAGAGACATCAATCATACAATATACTTCAATGAAGATGTGAAGAAAAGGTTGTCAAAATTATCAAAAAGATGTTTCAACTCATGCTACATTGAAGAAGAATGAAGTTTGATTGTTGTAAATTTTGGGTGGGTTACAATTTAGAGTAATTTAAAGTTATTGTATTTTAAGATTTTTTAGGTTACATTTACATAATGGCTCATTATGGCCATTAAGTATGAATGTTACAACTCTTGGAATGCCTTTAGTAGTTTCATTTTGAGGCTATATAAAGCCATGTATGTTGTATTTGTAAGGTAGACTTGGAAAATATATAAAAAGAAGCATTTGTGCTTTTCTTTAGCCAATGGCTAAGTTTCTTTGCAATTCTATGTAGTTTAGATTGCATGTAGAATCATTCAAGCTCGACATGATCAATCTTGCTTGTGGAGTGATTCGAATCTCAAACAAGTGTTTGAGATATTTGATCAACAAGAGTCATTCAAGCTAGACATGATCGATCTTGCTTGTGGAGTGATTCGAATCTCAATCAAGTGTTCTTGCCTTGAGATATTCGATCAACAAGGTAATCCGAATCTTATTCCCCTTGTATTGATTCCTTATCTTATCATCACTGTTCCAGAGAAGTTTGAAGCCACCATTACTATTCTGGAGAACACCAAAGACTTGTCAAAGATTTCTCTTACAGCGCTCTTGAATGCTTTACAAGCATAAGAGCAAAGGAGGTCTATGAGGCAAAAAGGGGTGATTGAAGGTGCCTTACCTGTTAAGCATCAAGACAACAGCAGGTATAAAAACAAGAAAATTTTCAAAAACCAATCGACGAATGGAGATTCATCTGCCAATTATCAGAAGAAAAAAGGAGGTTCCAAAAAATCTTATCCACCTTGCCGCCATTGTGAGAAGAAAGGTCATCCACCATACAAGTGTTGGAGAAGATCTGACGCCAAATGCTCTAAATGCAATCAACTTGGACATGAAGCTGTGATTTGCAAAGTCAAAGGTCAGGTGAAAAAAGTAGATGGACATGTAGTTGATCAAGAAGAAGAAGATCAATTGTTTGTGGTCACTTGATTCTTTGGAGCTGGTTGATTGAAAATGGGTACACAAATCATATGACATATGACAATGAGTTTTTTGAGGAATTAAGAGACACCAAAGTCAAGAGAGTGAGGATTGGCAATGGTGAACACTTGGAAGTCAAGGGAAAAGGCATAGTAGCTATAACAAGCTACGAAAGTACAAAATTTATTCCAGATGTTTTATTTGTACCTAAAATTGATCAAAATCTCTTAAATGTTGATCAGTAACTTGATAAAGGCTATAAAGTGTTGTTTTCGAATAAGTAGTGCTTGATTAGAGATGCTAGTGGCAAAAACTTTTTCAATGTCAAAATGAAAGGAAAAAGCTTTGCTCTAAATCCGATGGAGAAAAAAACCGTGTAACTGTCCATGTTTTTGGAAACTTTTTTGGGGAATGATTAGGTATGATGATTTAGAATAGAATGTCGAAAAAATGGAGTGTATAATAGAGTTAAAAAGTGCTTAAAATCGAAACCCTAAATTGGAAACCCCAAATCGGGACGTTTGAATCACTTTCTAAAAAACCCGAGTAACTGTCCATGCTTTTTGAAACTTTAGTGGTAAATGATTAGGCATGAATATTTAGAATAGAATGTCAATGAAACGATGTGTATAAAACAGTACAAAAGTGCTTAAAATCGATCCCTAAATTGGAAACCCTAAATTGGGACGTTTGAAGCACGTTCTAAAAAAACCGTGTAACTGTCCATGTTTTTGGAAACTTTTTTGGGGAATGATTATGCATGATGATTTAGAATAGAATGTTGAAGAAATGGAGTGTATAAAACAGTAAAAAAGTGCTTAAAATCGAAACCGTAAATTGGAAACGCCAAACCGGGACGTTCGAATCACGTTCTAAAAAAACTGAGTAACTTTCCACGTTTTTGGAAACTTTTATGGGGAATGATTAGGCCTGATGATTTAGAATTGAATATCGAAGAAACGGAGTTATAAAACAGTGAAAAAGTGCTTAAAATTGAAACCCTAAATTGGAAAACCCAAACCGGGACGTTCAAAGCACGTTCTAAAAAAACCGAGTAACTGTCCATGTTTTTGGAAACTTTTGTTCGGAATGATTAGGCATGATGATTTAGAGTAGAATGTCAAAGAAACGGAGTGTATAAAACAGTTAAAAAGTGCTTAAAATCGAAACCCTTAAATTGGAAACTCCAAACTGCGACGTTCGAAGCACGTTCGAAAAAAACCGAGTAACTGTCCATTTTTTGGAAGCCCTAATTCTATTCTAAATCATTATGCCTAATCATTCCAAACAAAAATTTTGAAAAACGTCTACCTTTACTCATTTTTTTAGCACGTGTTTCAAACGTCCTGGATTATGGTTTACAAATTAGGGTTTCGATTTTAAGCACTCTATTCATATTTTATACACTATGTTTTAACGACATTCTATTCTAAGTCATCAAGGCTGATTATTCCTTCCAAAAATTTCGAAAAACGTCGAGTGTTACTGAGTTTTTTAGCACGTGCTTCCAACGTCCTGGATTAGAGTTTTCAAATTAGGTTTTTGATTTTACGCACTCTTTTACTGTTTTATACCCTATATTTCTTCGACATAATTCTAAAACATCAATCCTGATCATTCCCAACAAAAATTTTGGAAAACATCTAATGTTACTCGATTTTTTATTTTTGCACGTGCTTCAAACGTCCCAGATTAGGGTTTCAATTTTAAGCAATCGTTTCCTGTTTTATACACTCCGTTTCTTCGAAATTCTATTCAAAATCATCAAGCCTAATCATTTCCCACAAAAGTTTCTTGAATGTCGCCTATTACTCAGTTATTGAAGCATGTACATCAAACTTTCAGGATTAGGGTTTCCAAATTATGGTTTCAATTTTTAGCACTCTTTTTCTATTTTCTACACTCCATTTCTTCGTCATTCTATTCTAAATCATCAAGCCTAATAATTCCCCAAAAAAATTTCGAAAAACGTCGAGCGTTACTAGGTTTTTTTTGCACGTGCTTCAAACGAACCAGATTAGGGTTTCGATTATAAGCACTCTTTTACATTTTTATGCACTCCGTTTCTATCCTAAATCATTATGTCTGATCATTCTCAAAAAAAAAAAAAAAATTAAAACGTCGATCGTTACTCAGTTTATTTAGCACGTGCTTCAAACGTCATGGATTAGGATTTGGATTTTAAGCACTCTATTCATGGTTTATACACTATGTTTCTACGACATTCTATTCTAAGTCATCAAGCCTGATCATTCCTTCCAAAAATTTCGAAAAACATTGAGTGTTACTCGGTTTTTTTTTGCACGTGCTTCAAACGTCCCGGATTAGGGTTTCAATTTTAAGAAATCGTTTACTGTTTTATACACAACGTTTCTTCGAAATTCTATTATAAATCATTAAGCCTGATCATTCCCCACAAAAATTTACGGAGTAGGGTTTTCAAATTATGGTTTCACTTTTAAGCACTCTTTTACTATTTTATACACTTTTGTTTCTTCATCATTCTATTCTAAATCATCAAGCCTGATCATTCCACAAAAATTTCGACAAACGTCGAACGTTACTCGATTTTTTTCGCACATTCTTCAAACGTCCCAGATTAGGGATTCCAGATGAGGGTTTCGATAATAAGCACCCTTTCACTATTTTATGCACTCGGTTTCTTCGAAATTCTATTCGAAATCATTAGGCCTGATCATTCCACACACAAAATTTTAAAAAACTTTGACCGTTACTCAGTTTATTTAGCACGTGATTCAAAGGTTCTGGATTAAGGTTTCAAAATTAGGGTTTCGATTTTAAGCACTCTATTCATTTTTTATACACTATGTTTCTACGACATTCTATTCTAAGACATCAAGCCTGATCATTCCTTCCAAAAATTTTGAAAAACATCGAGTGTTACTCGGTTTTTTAGCACGTGCTTCAAAAGTTTCGAATTTGGGTTTCCAAATTAGGTTTTTGATTTTATGCACTCTTTTACTATTCTATACCCTACGTTTCTTCGACATTCTATTCTAAGTCATCAAGCCTGATCATTCCCCACAAAAGTTTTGAAAAACATCTAGTGTTACTCTGTTTTGTTTTTTTTTTTTCACGTGCTTCAAACGTCCCAAATTAGGGTTTCAATTTTAAGCAATCGTTTACTGTTTTATACACCCCGTTTCTTTGAAATTCTATTCTAAATCATGAAGCCTAATCATTCCCCACAAATATTTCTTAAAACGTTCCGGATTAGGGTTTCCAAATTATGGTTTCAATTTTAAGCACTCTTTTACTATTTTATACACTCCGTTTCTTTCACATTCTATTCTAAATCATCAAGCCTGATCAATCCCGACAAAAATTTTGACAAATGTCGAGAGGTACTTGGANCTCGGTTTTTGTAGAACGTACTTCAAACGTTCTGGTTTAGGGTTTCCAAATTATGGTTTCAATTTTAAGCACTCTTTTACTATTTTATACACTCCGTTTCCATTCTATTCAAATCATCAAGCCTGATCATTCCCGACAAAGATTTTGACAAATGTCGAGCAGTACTCGATTTTTTTTGCACATGCTTCCAACGTCCCAGATTAGGGTTTTCGGATTAGGATTTCGATTATAAGTACAATTTTACTGTTTTATGCACTCCGTTTCTTCGAATTTATATTCTCAATCATTATGCCTAATCATTCCCCACAAAAATTTTGAAAAACGTAGACCGTTACTCAGTTTATTTAACACGAGCTCCAAACGTCTTGGATTAGAGTTTCCAAATTAGGGTTTCGATTTAAAGCACTCTATTCATGTTTTATACACTATGTTTCTACGACATTCTATTTTAAGTCGTCAAGCCTGATCATTCCTTCCAAAAAATTCAAAAAATGTCTAGTGGTACTCGGTTTTTTAGCACGTTCTTCAAAAGTCCTAGATTAGGATTTCCAAATTAGGTTTTGATTGTACGTAATCTTGTACTGTATTATACCCTATGTTTCTTCTACATTCTATTCTAAATCATCAAGGCTGATCATTCCGCACAAAAATTTTGAAAAACATCTAGTGTTACTCGGTTTTTTTGGCATGTGCTTCAAACATCTCGGATTAGGGTTTTGATTTTAAGCAATCGTTTACTGTTTTATACACTCTCTTCGAAAATCTATTCGAAATCATCAAGCCTAATCATTCCCCACAAAAATTAATAAAAATGNTATTATTTTATACACTCCTTTTCTTCAAAATTCTATTCTAAGTCATGAAGCCTAATCATTCCCCANTAAAATGTCGCCTATTACTCGGTTTTTGTATCACGTACTTCAAACGTTCCGGATTAGGGTTTCCAAATTGTCCTTCCAATTTTAAGCACTCTTTTACTATTTCATACACTCCGTTTCTTNATTCAATTTTAATCACACTTTTACTATTATACACTCCGTTTCTTCGACATTCTATTCTAAATCATCAAGCCTAATCATTCGCAATGAAAGTTTCAAAAAACCTCGACCGTGACTCAGTTTTTTTAGCATGTACTTCAAACGTCACAGATTAGGGTTTCCGAATAAGGGTTTCGATTTTAAGCACTCTTTTACTGGTTCTTACGCTCCGTTTCTTCGACATTCTATTCTAAATCATCAAGTCTGATCATTGTCGACAAAAATTTCAAAAAACGTCGAGTGTTACTCGGTTTTTTTCGNCGTCGAGCATTACTCGATTTTTTCGCACTTGCTGGAAACGTCCCATATTAAGGTTTCCGGATTAGGGTTTCGATTATAAGCACTCTTTTACTGTTTAATTCACNCGCACGTGCTTCAAACTTCCCGAATTAGGATTTCTAAATTAGGTTTTCGATTTTACGCATTCTTTTACCATTTTATACCCTATGTTTCTAACACATTATATTCTAAATCATCNTCGTTTCTTCGAAATTCTATTCTAACTCATTATGCTTGATCATTCCCACAAAAATTTTGAAAAACGTTGACCGTTACTCAGTATTCTTATCACGTGCTGCAAACGTCCTAGATTAGGGNTTCCAAAAAAAATTTGAAAAAGAACTTGTGTTACTCGGTTTTTTTTTTCACGTGCTTCAAACGTCCTAGATTAGGGTTTCGATTTTAAGCANCTTATCACGTGCTGCAAACGTCCTAGATTAGGGTTTCGATTTTAAGCACTCTATTCATATTTTATACACTATGTTTCTACGACATTTCTAAGACATCAAGCCTGATCATTCCTAACAAAAATTTGAAAAAAACGTCGAGTGTTACTCGGGTTTTTAGCACGTGCTTCAAACATCCCAAATTTCGGTTTACAAATTAGGTTTTTGATTTTATGCACTCTTTTACTGTTCTATACCCTACGTTTCTTCGACATTCTATTCTAAATCATCAAGCCTNATTTCGAAAAACGTTGACCGTGACTCGGTTTTTTTAACACGTACTTCAAACGTCACATATTATGGTTTCCAAATGAATGTTTGATTTTAAGCACTCTTTTATTGTTTTATGCACACTGTTTCTTAGAAATTCTATTCTAATTCATTATGCCTGATCATTACCCATAGAAATTTCGAAAAACGTTGACCATAACTCGGGTTTTTAAGCATGTACTTCAAACGTCACAGATTAGGGTTTCCGAATTAGGGTTTCGATTTTAAGCACACTGTTACTGTTTTATGCCCTCCGTTTCTACGAAATTCTATTTTAATTCATTATGCCTTATCATTACCCACAGAAATTTCAAAAAACGTTGACCGTGATTCGGTTTTTTTAGCACGTACTTCAAATGTCACATATTAGGGTTTCCGAATTAGAGTTTGATTTTAAGCACACTTGTACAGTTTTATGCACTCCGTTTCTACGAAATTCTATTCTAATTCATTATGCTTGATCATTACCTACAGAAATTTCGAAAAACGTTGACCGTGACTCGGTTTTTTTAACACGTACTTCAAACGTCACATATTATGGTTTCCAAATGAATGTTTGATTTTAAGCACTCTTTTATTGTTTTATGCACACTGTTTCTTAGAAATTCTATTCTAATTCATTATGCCTGATCATTAACCACAGAAATTTCGAAAAACGTTGACCGTGACTCGATTTTTTTAGCATGTAATTCAAACTTCACAGATTAGAGTTTCCGAATTAGGGCTTGATTGTAAGCACACTTTTATTGTTTTATGCACTCCATTTCTTCAACATTCTATTCTAAATCATCAAGTCCAATCATTTGCAACGACAGTTTCAAAAAACCTCGATCGTGACACAGTTTTTTTAGCAAGTACTTCAAACGAATCAGATTAGGGTTCGATTTTAATCACTCTTTTACTTTTTTATGCACTCCGTTACTTCGAAATTGTATTCTAAATCATTATCCCTGATCATTCCCCACAAAAGTTTTGAAAAATGTCGACCATGAGTAGGTTTTTTTAGCACGTACTTCAAACGTCACATATTAGGGTTTTCGAATTAGAGTTCGTTTTTAAGCACATTTTTACTGTTTTATACACTTCGTTTCTACAAAATTCTATTCTAATTCAATTATGCTTGATCATTACCAACAAAAATTTTGAAAAACGTTGACCGTGACTCGATATATTTAGCATGTACTTCAAACGTCATATATTAGGGTTTCTGAATTAGAGTTCGATTTTAAGCACAGTTTTACTGTTTTATGTACTCTGTTTCTACAAATTCTATTCTAATTCATTATGAATTCTCATTACCCACAGAAATTTCGAAAAACGTTGACCGTGACTCGGTTTTTTTAGCATGTACTTCAAACGTCACATATTAGGTTTTCCGAATTAGAGTTCGATTTTAAGCACTCTTTGACTTTTTATGCACTCCGTTTCTATGAAATTCTATTCTAATTCATTATGCTTGATCATTATTAAAAGAAATTTCGAAAAACGATAACCGTGACTCAGTATTTTTAGCATGTACTTCAAACGTCACAGATTAGGGTTTTCGAAATAGGGTTTCGATTTTAAGCACTCTTTTATTGTTTTATGCACTCCGTTTCTACGAAATTCTATTCTAATTCATTATTCCTTATCATTAGCCACAGAAATTTCGAAAAACGTTCACTGTGACTCGGTTGTTTTAGCATGTACTTCAAACATCACATATTAGGGTTTCCGAATGAAGGTTCGATTTTAAGCACTCTTTTATTGTTTTATGCACACTGTTTCTTAGAAATTCTATTCTATTTCATTATGCCTGATCATTACCCACAGAAATTTCGAAAAACGTTGACCGTGACTCAGTTTTTTTAGCATGTACTTCAAATGTCACAGATTAGAGTTTCCGAATTATAGTTCGATTTTAAGCACACTTTTACTGTTTTATGCACTCCATTTCTACGAAATTCTATTCTAATTAATTATGCCAGATCATTACCCACAGAAATTTTGCAAAACATCGACCGTGACTCGGTTTTTTTAGCATGTACCTCAAACATCACATATTAGGGTTTCCGAATTAGAGTTTGATTTTAAGCACACTTGATAAGATAAGGAATCAACTACAAGGGGAATAAGATTCAGATTACCTTGTTGATCGAATATCTCAAGGCAAGAACACTTGATTGAGATTCGAATCACTCCACAAGCAAGATTGATCATGTCGAGCTTGAATGATTCTACATGCAACCTAAACTACATAGAATTGCAAAGAAACTTAGCCATTGGCTAAAGAAAAGCACAAATGCTTCTTTTACTATATTTTCCAAGTCTTTTTACAAATACAACATACATGGCTTTATATAGCCTCAAAATGAAACTATTAAAGACATTCCAAGAGTTGTAACATCCATACTTAATGGCCATAATTAACCATTATGTAATTGTAACCTAGGGTAAATAAAAACTCTTAAAATACATTAATGAAATACAATAACTCTAAATTGTAATCCACCCAAAATTTATAACATGAAACTTCATTCCTCTTCAATTTGTCATGAAATGAAATATCTTTTGATAATTTCAACAATATTTTCTTCATATCTTCATTGAAGCATATTGTATAATTGATGTCTCTTGGTTCATATCAACACTTTTAATGTTTTATGCACTCCGTTTCTATGAATCCTATTCTCATTCATTATGCTTGATAATTACCAACAGAAATTTCGAAAAACGTTGACTGTGCCTCAGTTTTTTTAGCATTTACTTCAAACGTCACAGATTAGGGTTTCCGAATTAGAGTTTGATTTTAAGCACTTTTACTGTTTTATGCACTCCGTTTCTACAAAATTCTATTCTAATTCATTATGTCTGGTCATTACCCACAGAAATTTTGAAACATGTTGACCGTGACTCGGTTTTTTTAGCATGTACTTCAAACATAACATAGTAGGGTTTCCGAATGAAGGTTCGATTTTAAGCACTCTTTTATTGTTTTATGCATATTGTTTCTTAGAAATTCTATTCTAATTCATTATGGCTAATCATTACCCACAGAAATTTCAAAAAACGTCGACCGTGACTCGGTTTTTTTAGCATGTACTTCAAACGTCACAGATTAGGGTTTCCGAATTAGGGTGTGAATTTTAAGCACTCTTTTACTGTTTTTTACGCTCTGTTTCTTCGACATTCTATTCTAAATCATCAAGCCTGATCATTCGCAACGAAAGTTTCAAAAAACCTCGATCGTGACACAGTTTTTTTAGCAAATACTTCAAACGTCCCAAATTAGGGTTCGATTTTAATCACTCTTTTACTGTTTTATGCACTTCGTTTCTACGAAATTGTATTCTAAATCATTATCCCTAATCATACCCCACAAAAGTTTTAAAAAAGGTCGACCATGAGTCGATATTTTTAGCACGTACTTCAAACGTCACATATTAGGGTTTCCGAATTAGAGTTCGATTTTAAGCACACTTTTGCCGTTTTATGCACTCCGTTTCTGCGAAATTCTATTCCAGTTCATTATGCCTGATCATTACCCATAGGAAATTTCGAAAAACGTTGACCGCGTCTCGGTTTTTTAGCATGTACTTCAAACGCCACAGATTACGGTCTCCGAATGAGGGTTTCGATTTTAAGCACTCTTTTACTGCTTTTTACGCTCCGTTTCTTCGACGTTCTATTCTAAATCATCAAGCCTAGTCATTCGCAACGAAAGTTTCAAAAGACCTCGACCGCGACTCAGTTTTTTTAGCACGTACTTCAAACGTCCCAGATTGGGGTTCGACTCTAATCACTCTTTTACTGTTTGATGCACTCCGTTTCTTCGAAATTGTATTCTAAATCCTCGTCCCTGATCATTCCCCACAAAAGTTTGTAAAAACGTCGACCGTGAGTCGGTTTTGTCAGCACCTACTTCAAACTTCACATATTAGGGTTTCCGAATTAGAGTTCAATTTTAAGCACTCTTTAACTTTTTATGCACTCCGTTTCTTCGAAATTCTATTCTAATTCATTATGCTTGATCATTACTAACAGAAATTTCAAAAAACGTTTACCATGACTCTGTATTTTTAGCATGTACTTCAAACGTCACAAATTAGGGTTTCGGAATTATATTTTGATTTTAAGCACACTTACTGTTTTATGCACTCCGTTTCTACGAAATTCTATTCTAATTCATTATGCCAGATCATTCCCCACAGAATTTTTGAAAAACGTCGACCGTGACTCGGTTTTTTTAGCACGTACCTCAAACATAACATATTAGGGTTTCCAAATTAGAGTTCGATTTTAAGCACACTTTTGCCGTTTTATGCACTCCGTTTCTGCGAAATTCTATTCCAGTTCATTATGCCTGATCATTACCCATAGGAAATTTCGAAAAACGTTGACCGCGTCTCGGTTTTTTAGCATGTACTTCAAACGCCACAGATTACGGTCTCCGAATGAGGGTTTCGATTTTAAGCACTCTTTTACTGCTTTTTACGCTCCGTTTCTTCGACGTTCTATTCTAAATCATCAAGCCTAGTCATTCGCAACGAAAGTTTCAAAAGACCTCGACCGCGACTCAGTTTTTTTAGCACGTACTTCAAACGTCCCAGATTGGGGTTCGACTCTAATCACTCTTTTACTGTTTGATGCACTCCGTTTCTTCGAAATTGTATTCTAAATCCTCGTCCCTGATCATTCCCCACAAAAGTTTGTAAAAACGTCGACCGTGAGTCGGTTTTGTCAGCACCTACTTCAAACTTCACATATTAGGGTTTCCGAATTAGAGTTCGATTTTAAGCACACTTTTACTGTTTTATGCACTCCGTTTCTATGAAATTCTATTCTCATTCATTATGCTTGATCATTACCAACAGAAATTTCGAAAAACGTTGACCGTGACTCAGTTTTTTTAGCATGTAATTCAAACGTTATAGATTAGGGTTTTCAAATTAGGGTTTCGATTTTAAGCACACTTTTATTGTTTTATGCACTCCGTTTCTTCAACATTCTACTCTAAATCATCAAGCCCAATCATTCGCAACGACAGTTTCAAAAAACCTCGATCGTGACACAGTTTTTTTAGCAAGTACTTCAAACGTCCCAGATTAAAGTTCGATTTTAATCACTCTTTTACTGTTCTATGCACTCCGTTTCTTCGAAATTGTATTCTAAATCCTCGTCCCTGATCATTCCCCACAAAAGTTTGTAAAAACGTCGACTGTGAGTAGGTTTTTTTAGCACATACTTCAAACGTCACATATTAGGGTTTCCGAATTAGAGTTCGATTTTAAGCACACTTTTGCCGTTTTATGCACTCCGTTTCTGCGAAATTCTATTCCAGTTCATTATGCCTGATCATTACCCATAGGAAATTTCGAAAAACGTTGACCGCGTCTCGGTTTTTTANGGAACGAAAGTTTCAAAAAACCTCGATTGTGACAGTTTTTTTAGCAAGTACTTCAAACGTCCAAGATTAGGGTTCGATTTTAATCACTCTTTTACTGTTTTATGCACTCCATTTCTTCGAAATTGTATTCAAAATCATTATCCCTGATCATTCCCCACAAAAGTTTTGAAAAACGTTGACCGTGATTCGGCTTTTTTAGCATATACTTCAAACGTCACATATTAGGGTTTTCGAATTAGAGTTCGATTTTAAGCACTGTTTTACTTTTTTATGCACTCTGTTTCTACGATATTCTATTCTAATTCATTATGCCTGATCATTACCCAAAGAAATTTCGACAAACGTTGACCGTGACTCGGTTTTCTTCGCGTACTTCAAACGTTACAGATTAGGGTTTCCGAATTAGGGTTTCGATTTTAAGCACACTTTTATTGTTTTATGCACTCTGTTTCTCTGAAATTCTATTCTAATTCATTATGCCTGATCATTACCCACATAAATTTCGACAAATGTTGACCGTGAGTCGGTTTTTTAGCACATACTTCAAACGTCACATATTAGGGTTTCCAATTATACTCGATTTTGAGCCTTCTTTTACTATTTTTTTCAGTCCGTTTCTTCAACATTCTATTCTAAATCATCAAGCCTAATCATTCGCAATGAAAGTTTCAAAAAACCTCGACCGTGACTCAGTTTTTTTAGCACGTACTTCAAACATCCCATTTTAGGGTTCGATTTAAATCACCCTTTTACTGTTTTATGCACTCCGTTTCTTCGAAATTGTATTCTAAATCATTCACCCTGATCATTCCCGACAAAATTTTTGAAAAACGTTGACGGTGACTCAGTTTTTTTGGCATCTACTTCAAACGTCACAGATTAGGGTTTCCGAATAAGGGTTTCGATTTTAAGCACTCTTTTACTGGTTCTTACGCTCCGTTTCTTCGACATTCTATTCTAAATCATCAAGCCTAATCATTCGCAATGAAAGTTTCAAAAAACCTCGACCGTGACTCAGTTTTTTTAGCACGTACTTCAAACATCCCATTTTAGGGTTCGATTTAAATCACCCTTTTACTGTTTTATGCACTCCGTTTCTTCGAAATTGTATTCTAAATCATTCTCCCTGATCATTCCCGACAAAATTTTTGAAAAACGTTGACGGTGACTCAGTTTTTTTAGCATCTACTTCAAACGTCACAGATTAGGGTTTCCGAATAAGGGTTTCGATTTTAAGCACTCTTTTACTGGTTCTTACGCTCCGTTTCTTCGACATTCTATTCTAAATCATCAAGCCTAATCATTCGCAATGAAAGTTTCAAAAAACCTCGACCGTGACTCAGTTTTTTTAGCACGTACTTCAAACATCCCATTTTAGGGTTCGATTTAAATCACCCTTTTACTGTTTTATGCACTCCGTTTCTTCGAAATTGTATTCTAAATCATTATCCCTTATCATTCCCCACAAAAGTTTTGAAAAACGTCGACCGGTAATCGGTTTTTTTAGCACGTACTTCAAACGTCACATATTAGGTTTTCTGAATTAGAGTTCGATTTTAAGCACAATTTTACTGTTTTATGCACTCCATTTCTTTGAAATTCTATTCCAGTTCATTATGCCTGATCATTACCCATAGGNTATGCTTGATCATTACCAACAGAAATTTTGAAAAACATTGACCGTGACTCGGTATTTTTAGCATGTACTTCAAACGTCACAGATTAGGGTTTCCGAATAAGGGTTTCGATTTTAAGCACTCTTTTACTGGTTCTTACGCTCCGTTTCTTCGACATTCTATTCTAAATCATCAANCACTTTTACTGTATTATGCACTCCGTTTCTACGAAATTCTATTCTAATTCATTATGCCTGATCATTACCCATAGAAAATTTCGAAAAACGTTGACCGCGNCCACAGAAATTTCGAAAAACGTTGACCGTGACTCAGTTTTTTTAGCATGTACTTCAACGTTACATATTAGGGTTTCCGAATTAAGGTTCGAGTTTAAGCACTCTTTTATTGTTTATGCACACTGTTTCTTAGAAATTCTATTCTAATTCATTATGCCTGATCATTACCCATAGAAAATTTCGAAAAACGTTGACCGCGTCTCGGTTTTTTAGCATGTACTTCAAACGCCACAGATTA
>NW_019646584.1:23699-24354 GCF_002806865.2 Cucurbita pepo subsp. pepo
ATGCACTCCGTTTCTTCGAAATTGTATTCTAAATCCTTGTCCCTGAGCATTCCCCACAAAAGTTTGTAAATACGATAACCGCGTCTCGGTTTTGTAAGCACGTACTTCAAACTTTACATATTAGGGTTTTCGAATTAGAGTTCGATTTTAAGCACTCTTTTACTGTTTTTTATGCTCTATTTCTTCGACATTCTATTCTAAATCATCAAGCCTAATCATTCGCAATGAAAGTTTCAAAAAACCTCGACCGTGACTCAGTTTTTTTAGCATGTACTTCAAACGTCACAGATTAGGGTTTCCGAATAAGGGTTTCGATTTTAAGCACTCTTTTACTGGTTCTTACGCTCCGTTTCTTCGACATTCTATTCTAAATCATCAAGCCTAATCATTCGCAACGAAAGTTTCAAAAGACCTCGAACGAGACTCAGTTTTTTTAGCACGAACTTCAAACGTCCCAAATTACGGTTCGACTTTAATCACTCTTTTACTGTTTGATGCACTCCGTTTCTTCGAAATTGTATTCTAAAATCTTGTCCCTGATCATAACCCACAAAAGTTTGTAAAAACGATGACCGCGTCTCGGTTTTGTAAGCACGTACTTCAAACTTCACATATTAGGGTTTCCGAATTAGAGTTCGATTTTAAGCACACTTTT
>NW_019646584.1:28361-29142 GCF_002806865.2 Cucurbita pepo subsp. pepo
CGAATTAGGGTTCGATTTGAAGCACTCTGTTTCTACGAAATTCTATTCTAAATGATCAAGACTAGTATTTCACCACAAAAGTTTCGAGAAACGTCGACCGTGACTCAGTTCTTTTAGCACAGACTTCAAACATCTCAGATTAGGGTTTTCGAATATTGGTTAGATTTGAAGCACTCCGTTTACTGTTTTATGCACTCCGTTTCTTCGAAATTGTATTCTAATCATTCTCCCTGATCATTCCCGACAAAATTTTTGAAAAACGTTNCACATACTTCAAACGTACCAGATTAGGGTTTTCGAATTAGGGGTAAATTATGTAGCACACTTTTACTTTATAATCATTCCCTAGAAAAATTAAAAACACATTGACCGTGACACGGTTTACTTAGCACGGACTTCAAACATCCCAGATTAGGGTTTTCGAATTAGGGTTCGATTTGAAGCACTCTGTTTCTTCGAAATTCTATTCTAAATGATCAAGACTGATCATTTCCCTGTAAAGTTTGAGAAACGTCGACCGTGACTCAATTCTTTTAGCATGGACTTCAAACGTCCTAGATTATTGTTTCCGAATAAGGGTTCGATTTGAAGGATTTCGTTTCTTCGATCGAAATTCTATTTTAAATCATCAAGACTAATCATTCCCACAAAAGTTTCGATTAACGCCGACCGTGACAAGGTTCTTTTAGCACGGACTTCAAAAGTCCCAGTTAGGGTTTCCGAATTAGGGTTCGATTCGAAGCACTCCGTTTCTTCGAAATTCTATTCTAAATCATCAAGA
>NW_019646584.1:31339-31590 GCF_002806865.2 Cucurbita pepo subsp. pepo
TTTTTTAGCACGTACTTCAAACATCCCATTTTAGGGTTCGATTTAAATTACCCTTTTACTGTTTTATGCACTCCGTTTCTTCGAAATTGTATTCTAAATCATTCTCCCTGATCATTCCCGACAAAAGTTTTGAAAAACGTTGAAGGTGACTCAGTTTTTTAGCACGTACTTAAAACATCCCAATTTAGGGTTCGATTTAAATCACCCTTTTACTGTTTTATGCACTCCGTTTCTTCGAAATTGTATTCTAA
>NW_019646584.1:35708-38579 GCF_002806865.2 Cucurbita pepo subsp. pepo
GAAAAACGTTGACCGTGACTCCGTTTTTTTAGCACGTACCTCAATCATCACATATTAGGGTTTCCGAATAGAGTGTAATTTTAAGCACTCTTAACTTTTTATGCACTCCGTTTCTACGAAATTCTATTCTAATTCATTATGTCGGATCATTACCCACAGAAATTTCGGAAAACGTTGACCGTGACTCCGTTTTTTTAGCATGTACTTCAAACGTCACATATTAGGGTTTTCGAATTAGGGTTTCAATTTTAAGCACTCTTTTACTGTTTTTTATGCTCCGTTTCTTCGACATTCTATTCTAAATCATCAAGCCTAATCCTTCGCAACGAAATTTTCAAAATACCTCGATCGTGACACAGTTTTTTTGGCAAGTACTTGAAACGTCCTAGAGTAGGGTTCGATTTTAATCACTCTTTTACTGTTTTATGCACTCCGTTTTTTCGAAATAGTAGTCTAAATCATTATCCCTGATCATTCCCCACAAAAGTTTTGAAAAACGTCGACCGTGACTCGGTGTTTTTAGCACATACCTCAAACATCACATATTAGGAATGAGTGTGATTTTAAGAATTCTTTGACTTTTTATGCACTCCGTTTCTACGAAATTTTATTCTAGTTCATTATGCTTGATCATTACTAACAGAAACTTTCATAAACGTTGACCGTGACTCCCTTTTTTTAGCACGTACATCAAACATCACATATTAGGATTTTCGAATTAGAGTTTGATTTTAAGCACTCTTTTATTGTTTTATGCACACTGTTTCTTAGAAATTCTATTCTATTTCATTATGCCCGATCATTACCCACAGAAATTTCGAAAAACGTTAATCGTGACTCAGTTTTTTTAGCATGTAATTCAAACGTCACAGATTAGGGTTTCCGAATAAGGGTTTCAATTTTAAGAACCCTTTTACTCTTTTATGCACTCCATTTCTTCGAAATTGTATTCTAAATCATTATCCCTGATCATTCCCCACAAAAGTTTTGAAAAACGTCGACCGTGACTCGGTGTTTTTAGCACATACCTCAAACATCACATATTAGGAATGAGTGTGATTTTAAGAATTCTTTGACTTTTTATGCACTCCGTTTCTACGAAATTTTATTCTAGTTCATTATGCTTGATCATTACTAACAGAAACTTTCATAAACGTTGACCGTGACTCCCTTTTTTTAGCACGTACATCAAACATCACATATTAGGATTTTCGAATTAGAGTTTGATTTTAAGCACTCTTTTATTGTTTTATGCACACTGTTTCTTAGAAATTCTATTCTATTTCATTATGCCCGATCATTACCCACAGAAATTTCGAAAAACGTTAATCGTGACTCAGTTTTTTTAGCATGTAATTCAAACGTCACAGATTAGGGTTTCCAAATTAGGATTTTGATTTTAAGCACTCTTTTACTGTTTTTTACGCTCCGTTTCTTCGAAATTGTATTCTAAATCATTATCCCTGATCATTCCGCACAAAAGTTTTGAAAAACGTTGACCGTGACTCGGTTTTTTAAGCACGTACCTCAAACATCACATATTAGGGTTAACGAATTAGAGTGTTATTTTAAGCACTCTTTTATTGTTTTATGCACACTGTTTCTTAGAAATTCTATTCTAATTCGTTATGGTTGATCATCATACCCACAGAAATTTTGAAAAACGTTCACCGTGACTCGACTTTTTAGCATGTACTTCAAACGTCACAGATTAGGGTTTCCGAATAAGGGTTTCGATTTTAAGCACTCTTTTACTGGTTCTTACGCTCCGTTTCTTCGACATTCTATTCTAAATCATCAAGCCTAATCCTTCGCAACGAAAGTTTCAAAAAAACTCGATCGTGACACAGTTTTTATTGCAAGTACTTCAAACGTCCCAGATTAGGGTTCGATTTTAATTACTCTTTTACTGTTTTATGCACTCCGTTTTTTCGAAATAGTAGTCTAAATCATTATCTCTTATCATTCCCCACAAAAGTTTTGAAAAATGTCAACCGTGACTCGGTGTTTTTAGCACGTACCTCAAACATCACATATTAGGAATTCCGAATTATAGTGTGATTTTAAGAACTCTTTGACTTTTTATGCACTCCGTCTCTACGAAATTCTATTCTAGTTTATTATGCTTGATCACTAACAGAAATTTTGAAAAACGTTGACCGTGACTCCGCATTTTTAGCACGTACCTCAAACATCACATACTAGGGTTTCCGAATTAGAGTTCGATTTTAAGCACTCTTTTATTGTTTTATGCACACTGTTTCCTAGAAATTCTATTCTATTTCATTATGCCGGATCATTACCCACAAGAATTTCGAAAAACGTTAACTGTGACTCAGTTTTTTTAGCATGTAATTCAAACGTCACAGATTAGGATTTCCAAATTAGGGTTTCGATTGTAAGCACTCTTTTACTGTTTTTTACGCTCCGTTTCTTCGAAATTGTATTCTAAATCATTATCCCTGATCATTCCGCACAAAAGTTTTGAAAAACGTCGACCGTGACTCGGTTTTTTAAGCACGTACCTCAAACATCACATATTAGTGTTTCCGAATTAGAGTTCGATTTTAAGCACTCTTTTATTGTTTTATGCACACTGTTTCTTAGAAATTCTATTCTAATTCATTATGCCTGATCATTACCCATAGAAATTTCGAAAAACGTTGACCATAACTCGGGTTTTTAAGCATGTACTTCAAACGTCACAGATTAGGGTTTCCGAATAAGGGTTTCGATTTTAAGCACTCTTTTACTGGTTCTTACGCTCCGTTTCTTCGACATTCTATTCTAAATCATCAAGCCTAATCATTCGCAATGAAAGTTTCAAAAAACCTCGACCGTGACTCAGTTTTTTTAGCATGTACTTCAAAC
>NW_019646584.1:40295-40942 GCF_002806865.2 Cucurbita pepo subsp. pepo
AGTTTTTTTAGCATGTACTTCAAACGTCACACATTATAGTTTCCAAAGAAGGGTTTCGATTTTAAGCACTCTTTTACTGGTTCTTACGCTCCGTTTCTTCGACATTCTATTCTAAATCATCAAGCCTAATCATTCGCAACGAAAGTTTCAAAAGACCTCGAACGAGACTCAGTTTTTTTAGCACGAACTTCAAACGTCCCAAATTACGGTTCGACTTTAATCACTCTTTTACTGTTTGATGCACTCCGTTTCTTCGAAATTGTATTCTAAAATCTTGTCCCTGATCATAACCCACAAAAGTTTGTAAAAACGATGACCGCGTCTCGGTTTTGTAAGCACGTACTTCAAACTTCACATATTAGGGTTTCCGAATTAGAGTTCGATTTTAAGCACTCTTTTACTGGTTTTTACGCTTTGTTTCTTCGACATTCTATTCTAAATCATTATGCCAGATCATTACCCATAGAAAATTTCGAAAAACGTTGACCGCGTCTCGGTTTTTTAGCATGTACTTCAAACGTCACACATTATAGTTTCCAAAGAAGGGTTTCGATTTTAAGCACTCTTTTACTGTTTTCTACAATTCGTTTCTTTGACATTCTATTCTAAATCATCAAGCCTAATCATTCGCAACGAAAGTTTCAAAA
>NW_019646584.1:47846-48777 GCF_002806865.2 Cucurbita pepo subsp. pepo
TTTCTTCGACATTCTATTCTAAATCATCAAGCCTAATCATTCGCAACGAAAGTTTCAAAAGACCTCGACTGCGACTCAGTTTTTTTTAGCACGTACTTTAACGTCCCAGATTGGGGTTCGACTTCAATCACTCTTTTACTGTTTGATGCACTCCGTTTCTTCGAAATTGTATTTTAAATCCTTGTCCCTGATCATTCCCCACAAAAGTTTGTAAAAACGTCGACCGTGAGTCGTTTTTGTAAGCACGTACTTCAAATGTCACATATTAGGGTTTCTGAATTAGAGTTCGATTTTAAGAACACTTTTGACGTTTTATGCACTCCGTTTCTGCGAAATTCTATTCTAATTCATTATGCCTGATCATTACCCATAGAAAATTTCGAAAAACGATGACCGCGTCTCGGTTTTTTAGAATGTACTTCAAACGTTACAGATTATGGTTTCCGAATAAGGGTTTCGATTTTAAGCACTCTTTTACTGTTTTTTACGCTCCGTTTCTTCGACATTCTATTCTAAATCATCAAGCCTAATCATTCGCAACGAAAGTTTCAAAAGACCTCGACCGCGACTCAGTTTTTTTAGCACGTACTTCAAAAGTCCCAGATTGGGGTTCGACTTTAACCACTCTTTTACTGTTTGATGCACTCCATTTCTTTCGAAATTGCATTCTAAATCCTCATCCCTGACCATTCCCCACAAAAGTTTGTCAAAACGTCGACCGTGAGTCGGTTTTGTAAGCACGTACTTCAAACTTCGAATATTAGGGTTTCCGAATTAGAGTTCGATTTTAAGCGCACTTTTAACGTTTTATGCACTCCGTTTCTGCGCAATTCTATTCTAATTCATTATGCTTGATCATTACCCATAAAAAATTTCGAAAAACGTTGACAACGTCTCGGTTTTTTAGCATGTACTTCAAACGCCACAGATT
>NW_019646585.1:0-629 GCF_002806865.2 Cucurbita pepo subsp. pepo
AAAAAATTCAAGTTAAGCAAGCATACATTTGAAGGTCATAGAGAACGTTTTAGCAAAATTTCAAGACTTCTTATGTTTAGCCAAACGAATTTTCACACGATAGATCTTCATTGCTATGACTTGAACAAAAGATCAAAGATTTGTGGAAAACTCTTGAAACAATGATTTGAAGAGGAAGTTTTTCTAAGAGATTTTTTTCTCACAAGAGAAGAGACGTGTAATTTTAGTTCCATCCATATTTGTGAAGGAAAGACCGTCTATTGGAAGAAACTATTTTCGCAAGTAGATTCGTTTTATTCAAATTGCATCCATTTTAATACAATTATGTTGATTTGGGTTAGAAAAAGAAATATCGAAATTGTTAACTTGCGCCCCTTCATCCATGGTTAGGTGCGACTATGACTCATATTAAGTGCATTTGGCTTGGGTTTACTATTTGGATCCCGTTTTTGCTGTTCTGACTCTTTCCAACCATCTTGGGCCGCTTCGAAGCCAATTTTGACGTTAGATTCCACGTACAAATAGTGACACTTGAAGTTAACTATTTACGTAGTTTCCTGTCCCTACTCAAAGTGGGTTTACTCTACACATGATAACGACTCCTCACAATGATCTATTCATGTTACAAG
>NW_019646585.1:1627-10046 GCF_002806865.2 Cucurbita pepo subsp. pepo
CCTTAATTAGCCAATGTGGGATCTTCTCCGAACACTTCTGTCCTCAAACAAAGTACACCATAGAGCCTCCCCTAACTATGAATCCCTCGAATAACCTTCTCTTAATCGAGACTCGACTCCTTCTATGGAACCCTCAAACAAAGTACACCCTTTGTTCGACACTTGAGTCACTTTTGACTACACCTTTGAGGCTCACAACTTCTTTGCTCGACATTGAGGATTCTATTAACATAAGTAAGTTAAGGGAATGAGTCTGATATGATGTTAGGAATCATGAACATCACAATGATATGATATTGTTCGGCTTTGCTTTTGATTTCCCCAAAAGGCCCCGTGCCAATGGAATGGATTCCTTGTTTATAAACTCATGATATCCTTTTAATTAGCCAATGTGAGACTTCTCTCCCAACAATTTTCCATAGAATATGGCGTAAAAACCCATAATGGAGGAAGGTATGAGCTAGGTTCAATATACTTCAAAAAAAAATCGCAAATATAACCAAATTGATGATATCGGGAATGAGAATGGGGATTGGCTAGAAAATGTTGAGATTTATTGGGAGTGAGTCCCACGTAGGTTAACTTAGTGGATGATCATGGGTTTATAAGTGAGAAATACTTTCTCGGTTGGTATGAGGCCTTTTGGGGAAGCCCAAAGTAAAGCCATGAGAGCTTATGCTCAAAGTGATAATATCATACCATTGTGGAGATCCGCGATTCTAACATGGTATCAGAGTGTTCCTGTCGAACAAAGGGGTGTACTTTGTTCGAGGGCTCCAATGGGAGTGAATCTCACATTGGTTAATTTAGTGGACCATCATGAATAAAATCTTCATTGTCTTCATCTCCTTTGGAATGCTCGAAATACGATAGTAATGAACATGGTGTTAGATCCATTCATGTTACAAGTAATCTCATAAGTCCATAAATTTTTCTTGGATGCCATGAAGATTTTCTACGTTCTTAGGATGTCTATGTAGTGTGATTCTCAACTATTGTTTCTAAGACGTTTAGGACTATCTCATCGGCTAATCTATACTCTGGGTGCACGCAGGTCTAAATCTTTGATTGCTGCTTATGATCCTAAAGTGCTCAATCTACTGAAAATGTACTAACCTGAGTTGGCTCGAAATCGCTCTAGCTTTTTTGCCCTAGTCTTAACTTGGTTCTCTTGTACATGCTTTACTAGGAAGATTATCCTCTTAAACACCTATTGCATGATATACATAATCAAAATATTCGTGCAAGTTTATTAGTGAGATATCCTATCAATCACCTAAAGCACTAAAAGTAGAAACTATTTGCAAACAAACAAGCTAACATCCATCAATAGCGGGAAGCACATATGAGTATAGTGCATCCTCCTTTTTGGCACAAGTGAAGGCATTTAAAACAACATTTATCTTAAATCTCATACTAGAAAATTTTTGATAATTTCTTGCGTATTTTATTTCTATCTCTACGGAAAAATATAAAAAAACAACATGCATCCCAAAATCTTATCCTAGGGGCATATCGATAATTTTCTATTATACATACAATGCACTCACATCCAAAATTACTCTTTTGTAGTCCTAACATGTATATTCTAACCACCTAAGGTAAGAAACGCTCGCATGCTAGCACATCCTAACAATCCCTACCGGATGTAACATGCATTTTTTAGCTACTTATCAGGATGTAACATGCATTTTTTAGCTTGCTTTTATGCTTGTAAATCCTAATTAGCATAAAAATTCATTTGTAGGACCTAATTAACATAAAAATAGGGTTAGTATCAAATGAAAAATAGTCCAACCAATATAATAGCATTCACTAACTTCACATGAGGGAGTTCTACACTTATTGTTCTGAACGGTACAAATAGCTAAACAACACGTTGAAAGTTGAGTTTATTAGACTAGAAAAGGTTTATGTTAGTGATCACCTAAATGCTAGAGAGAGATCCCAAACCAACACTATCATTGAAGAGTGTAGACAAACTTTCGAAGTAACTCGTGTTTACTCAAGAAAACATCGAGACAAATTAAGAGAAGATCTGGTAGAAAATGTAGGCCATAGAAATACCAAAATAGAAAGAGTTCTAATCACACTAAGATTAGATTAGCTTCAATTTCAAAGCAATAAAAACCAACTAGTGGTGCAACAATACTATGGACAAGCCGAAGTCATTAAGAATGTCAGGAATGCATCATACATGATTCAATTTCTCTAATGGATGCAGACTAGCCCTGTTGTCCATGTCAGTAACTTGAAACGTTACAATCCTGACCAGGAAAACACTAGGCACAAGAAGGCAGTATGATCTCCTGCTACGAAGGAAGTAGGAGAGATTCTAGCTGAAAAGACGTGAAGAGTTGACGAAAACTTGACGAACCAAGAATTGATTTTCAATAGTTCATGGTAGATTAGAAGAGGCTCTTTAATTTGAGATCAGCTGGAAACACATCAAGAGACTTTAAAGTCAACATTATCCTACATCGCTGAGTTCACAAAGAGTTGGTTGTCAAAGGCATCAACCAATTGAGTGGGTAAAGATGTCACGGTCATGTTTGTTGAAGGCGTATTGCTATCATGACTAGTTATCAATTCTTCACCACGTTATAAGCCATCAAAGTTGTGGTTGTTGCTTATTTGCTTTTAGCATATAACATTACTTTCTTTCAAGTTGTTTTCAACTCATTTCTTCCCTCACTTTTTATGAAATATTTTATCTCAGATGTGACTCGAGGCTCGATCATACGTTAAGATTGTCCACAAAGTTCAATTTTCACATGGCTGACTTGTTCAATGGGTTAGAACAAGTGTCACACAATCGCTATCCTGCTGCCATAAGAATGCGATTATGATATTTGGCAATCCCAATTATTAAAGTGTTATAAACTAACTTTACTACTCTTCCAAAATCTCTCTCTTATAGATAGTTTTAAAGGCAATCAAGTTCATATGCCGTCTCTATCTCCTAAGAAGAGTCTGGTAATGGCGTATATCTCAGTTTTTGATGCGACCATTTCTACAAGGACTTATTTTCTTCTCTTACATCATAATTTTCACAAAATCATATTGACTCGTAGAGTTGGAATATAATATCACTGACATCAATTAATCTTAGTAACAAGGTTATTATGATATGATAATAGAGTTTTTATAGATTTACCTACATGAATTTCAACTTTAATCTCACTTTTTCAAGAAAAATATTTAAACTTTAGTTGCATTTGATAAAGATACTTATACATTAAATAATTATCAATCAGATCGATGAAATATTCATAATGTTCTTTGACTTCTACATTCACCGAAACATTTGGGTCGAAAAAATAATTTTTCATTTTATTCGTGGTTATATAATCATGAATATCTCAGTCTTTTGTAGTACCTAAAACCTATGTTCCTAGAAAAGAAGCTTCATGAATTTGAGAAAAACTTATGTTCCGGACTCAAATAAGAATTTCAATTTTGGTTTCACCCCTTCGACTGAACATTCTCATGCATCCCCCGTGACCTAATATGAGTCTAACATCCTACATAAAGAATATGGACATGGCATTCCACCCATTGAAGTGAGAAAAACATGTGATCTTGGTGTATCGCATAGGTCGGAGGTGGGTCCCATCAGGTTGTGTACTTTCTTTTCCCTACATTATACTTTCTAGTTCTATACCTAAAAACACTCCCTTAAAAAGACTAGCTAGGTCACATGACAGGTAAATATCATGAATTATAGAAAAACCTATGTTCAAGACTCAAATCACCATTCAAATTCTGGTTTTAGCGAATAGACTGAACATTCTTATACATCCCTCATGACATAGTATGAGTCTAACATCCTACAAAAAGAATATACATGTGATCCTGGTGTATCGCATAGGTGGAGGTCTAAGATGACTGAGGGCATATAGCATGTTTGAGTCTCTTATATTTAGTGACACCTAGTTGTTTGGGCGTTGTATTTGGCTCAGGGTCGTGGATGTGTTTTTTCTCGAATCAACTTACTTGGCTTGGCTATACCCTTAGAAATAATGCATAGGTTTGTAAGTTCATGGTTCTGACTTTAGAGGGTCTATCATAAAAAGCTAAGGGTATAACCTAAGCATGTGATGTGCTACTCCTGTCACAAAAAATACATATCATTTCTATGCTTCATAACATCATAACTAGATGCCATATAAAACTTCATGTTAGTCGTAAAAGCCATAAAACATCATAGAAGGTATAGTAAGGGCATTTTTTGTTATTTTACTCGTATCATTGGTTTGTGCTCTAAACATGCTCCTATAACCTTCAAATTCAACATGCATCGTGAATTATGGTATAAGGCCATAACACTTGTAGGCTCTCTTCAAATTTAGGGCATGAAAAGGAAGCTCTCATCGTCCTCTTTAACAGCTCTAAGATCACCAGCTTTGACTTGTATAGAAGCTCCACAAATCTTCATCTAAATTTCGAGGTCTTTTCCATATTTGATTCTCGTACCCTCAGACAACCTCAACAATTGGATGGCTTTGTGACAATTCTATATAGGCCTAGGTAGATTCTTTGGTTGTTACATTAAGTACATGGACATTTCATATATTAGAGTTGAGATGACCAAATTTGTCTAAGGTATTTTGTTTCTTTTAATGTTTTAGCCCATCCCTAATCTATTTTCATTCCTATACCTTTGTAAGAAATATGTGAACATTAATGTCTAGAATTTGACTATTACGGTTGGAGTTAGTGTAAGATGCTAGATCAAGGTTTTGGTTCGAAAGGACCGGAGTTCAAATCCCACTCTCAATAATAATTTTGAAAAATTTATTGTGGGATCCTAATAAGATTTAATAATTATATTATCTTTTGATCCCTAAACCTTTATAAGGAATACAAATGGATTAATTTTTTTCCAAGTATCAAAGTTGAGATGGCCGAGTTGGTCTAAGGCGCCAGATTAAGGTTTTGGTCCGAAAGGGCGTGGGTTCAAATCCCACTCTCAACAATTATTTTGAGAAATTTCTTCAGGCTCCTTATATGGATTTAGCAATTATATTATATTTGGTTCGATGTTTAATATAAGAATACGGATGGATTAATTTTTCTTTTTGGTCCCAATTTCCACTCTCAATATTTATTTTGAGAAATTTCTTGAGGATCCTTATATGGATTTAGCAATGACATTAAAAGAATAGGAATGGATTATCTCTCGTGGCTTTGCTATTGGTTTCCCCAGAATGTCTCATACCAATGGAGATGTACTCATTACTTATAAACCAATAATCAGTCTCTTAATTAGTCAATGTGGGACTCCTCTCCAAACAATTCTATCCTCAAACAAATTACACCATAGAGCCTCCCCTAAGGCCTATGAATCCCTCAAACAACCTTCTCTTAATCGAGACTCGACTCCTTCTCTGGAGCCCTCGAACAAAGTACACCTTTTGTTCGACATTTGAGTTACGTTTGACAACACCTTTGAGACTCACAACTTCTTTGTTCGACATTTGAGGATTCTATTGACATGGCTAAGTTAAAGGCATGACTCTGATATCATGTTAGGAATCACGAACATCACAATGGTATGATATTGTTCACTCTGAGTATAACCTCTCATGACTTTGCTTTTAGTTTCATCAAGAGATCTCATCCCAATAGAGATGTATTCAATACTTATAAATCATAATCACCATTTTAATTAACCCACGTGGAATTTCTCTCCCAACAATCTTCAATAGAAGAGGCTGAATTCATGAATAGAATCTTCATTGGCTTCATCTCCCCCTTAATAGTCGTTTTTGCAGCATCACTCAACAAGCATCCAATCTTCGACAAAGTTCTCGAAGAACTGGAGATACAAAATCGGATGGGTGATTATGGATATTCGTTTATTTTGTTTTCTATCCTATGCACTTTGATGGTTTGGAACGCTCGAAATATGATAGTGTTGTGTTTGAACTATTCAAAAGTGGCGTAAGTGTCGAGCTTCAATTTTGTTATTATTTGTTGAACCTCTTTCATGAGATCTTTAATCTTTGAAGTTGAGTCTGATATGCTTGAGCTATTCATCATCTAATCGAAGAATATGATTTCTAAACTCTTTAAAACAATAAATTTGGGATCAAATATAAAAAATTCAAGTTAAGCAAGCATACATTTGAAGGTCATAGAGAACGTTTTAGCAAAATTTCAAGACTTCTTATGTTTAGCCAAACGAATTTTCACACGATAGATCTTCATTGCTATGACTTGAACAAAAGATCAAAGATTTGTGGAAAACTCTTGAAACAATGATTTGAAGAGGAAGTTTTTCTAAGAGATTTTTTTCTCACAAGAGAAGAGACGTGTAATTTTAGTTCCGTCCATATTTGTGAAGGAAAGATCGTCTATTGGAAGAAACTATTTTCGCAAGTAGATTCGTGTTATTCAAATTGCATCCATTTTAATACAATTATGTTGATTTGGGTTAGAAAAAGAAATATCGAAATTGTTAACTTGCGCCCCTTCATCCGTGGTTAGGTGCGACTATGACTCATATTAAGTGCATTTGGCTTGGGTTTACTATTTGGATCCCGTTTTTGCTGTTCTGACTCTTTCCAACCATCTTGGGCCGCTTCGAAGCCAGTTTTGACGTTAGATTCCACGTACAAATAGTGACACTTCAAGTTAACTATTTACGTAGTCTCCTGTCCCTACTCAAAGTGGGTTTACTCTACACATGATAACGACTCCTCACAATGATCTATTCATGTTACAAGTGATCTCATAAGTCCTTCAAATTTTTTCTTGGGTGCCATGAAGATTTTCTAGCTTCTTAGGATGTCTATATAGTTTCATTCTCAACTATTGTTTCTAAGACGTTTAGGACTAGCTCATCGGCTAATCTATACTCTGGGTGCACGCAGGTCTAAATCTTTGATTGCTTCTTATGATCCCAGAGTGCTTGGTCAACTGAAAATGTACTGACCTGAGTTGGCTCGAAATCGCTCTAGCTTTTATGCTCTAGTCTTAACTTGGTTCTCTTGTACACATTTTGCTAGGAAGATTATTCTCTTAAACACCTAATGCATGATATACATAATCAAAATATTCGTGCAAGTTTATTAGTGAGATATCCTATCAATCACCGAGCAACTAGAAGCTATAACACATATCACTATAGCGCATCCTCCTTTCTTACACAATGGAAAGCATTTAAAACAAAATTTATCTTAAATCTCATAATAGATAATTTTGATAACTTCTTACATCTTAAGTAGTATACTCATCCATATTACTCATATGATATTTTAGTCATGCATATTCTCTTTCTATCACTACGAAAAATTCTAAAAAACAACATGCATCCCAAAATCTTACACGAGGGGATATCGATAATTTTCTGTATCATACATACAATGCGTTCTCATCCAAAATTACTCTTTTGTAGTCCTAACATGCATATTCTGACCACCTAACGTAAGAAACACTTGCATGCTAGCACATCTTAATAATCTCTACAAATATTACTTACCTAAAGTTTATGTGGCTACTTATAAGGATGCAGTGTGCCTTTTTGAGCTTGCTTTTATTCTTGTAGGTCGTAATTAACACAAAAATTCATTTATGAAACCTAATTAACGTAAAAATAAAGTTAGTATCAAAATAGCATTCATGCCCTTCACATGGTGCAAGGGAGTTCTACNGGTTAGTATCAAAATTGAGATGAAAAATAATCAAACAAAGGTCAAACGAAAAAAATAGCATTCATGCCCTTCACATGGTGCAAGGGAGTTCTACACTCATTTTCACGAATGGCACTACAGGGGTAGTATCGCTGCTTGTTGATAGATGGGGGTTGCGGTTATGNACACGCATGGCACTACATGGGTAGTATAGCTGCTTGTTGATAGATGGGGGTTGCGGTTATGGGTCAGATACAGGGGTACAGGCTGGATGGACTAGTTCCTAAACGCCCAAATAGCTAAACAACTTGTTGAAAGTTAAGTTTATTAGACCAGCAAAGGCGGGTATGAGTGATCACCTGAATGCTAGAGAGATCCCAAACCAACACTTTAATTCAAGGGTGGANAGCTAAACAACTTGTTGAAAGTATGAGTGATCACCTGAATGCTAGAGAGATCCCAAACCAACACTTTAATTCAAGGGTGGAGACAAATTTTTTAAGTAACTCATATTTACTTAAGAAAAAATCTAGACGAATGAAGAGAAGATCGGATAGAAAAAGTAGGCCACAACAATTCCAATATAGAAAGAGTTCTAATCACGATAAGATTAGATCAACTTCGATTTCAAAGCAAAAAAACCCAACGAGTGGTGCAAAAATACTATGGACCAGCCGAAGNAAATTTCAATATAGAAAGAATTCTAATCACGATAAGATTAGATCAACTTCGATTTCAAAGCAAAAAAACCCAACGAGTGGTGCAAAAATACTATGGACCAG
>NW_019646585.1:15776-18786 GCF_002806865.2 Cucurbita pepo subsp. pepo
TGCGTAGGGTCTGCAATATATTTCCTTAACATGGACACATGAAATACATCGTGTACGCTTGAAAGTGAAGGTGGTAAAGCTAGTTTGTAAGCTACCGAACCCACTCTTTCTAAAATTTTGAACGGTTCAATAAACCAGGGGCTTAGCTTCCCCTTTCGTCTGAATCTTAGAATGCCTTTCATAGGAGCTACTTTTGGGAACATTGGGTCCCCCTCTTCGAACTCTAAATTCCTATGCCTAACGTCGGCGTAGCTCTTTTGCCTACTCTGTGCGGTGCGCATCCTTACTCTAATTTTTTGTACCGCCTCGTTGGTGATGCAGACCAACTCGGGACCTACAAGTTCTCGTTCTCCTACTTCGTCCCAGCACAATAAGGATGTACATCATTTTCCATACAACACTTCTAAGGGTGCCATCCCGATGGTTTCTTGGAAGCTGTTGTTGTAAGAGAATTCCATTAAGTACCTGTGAAATCCGTAACACATGCCCGAAGCATGTCTTCTAGGATTTGGTTTAATCGTTCCGTTTGGCAATCTGTTTGTGGGTGAAAGGCGGTGTTAGATAAAACCTAAGGTTTTCTTATTTAGCTTTACATGTTTGTATTAGTTGATTGAATATCTTTCTTTGACCATTTGACAAACACGTCAAATGGATTACCAACTTTTTAGATGGCCATTTTATAGGAAGTGTCAGAGATTTAGTTGGCCACCTGACTGATAAGTTAAATATTTAAATAGGCAAATCTATTCATAAATAAATCATCACCTCATTTTAAGCAAAAGTCTTCAGCAATTCTGTTATTTTTCGCATTTTTATTTTCTTCCAACAACTTTCCGTCAAACGATTTCCTCTCACCGAAAAGGAAATAGGCGAATCTCGCGGGAAAGAGGCGGATCAAAAGAAGGAGCCGACTGATGACGGGCCAATCCAGTGCTCGTACTGTGGGAAGAGAGGTCATCTGAGCGGGAAGAGAGGTCATCTGAGCAAGAATTGCTGGAGCGGCGGTAAGAAGCCATGGAAATCTCGCGGGAAAGAGGCGGATCAAAAGAAGGAGCCGACTGATGACGGGCCAATCCAGTGCTAGTACTGTGGGAAGAGAGGTCATCTGAGCAAGAATTGCTGGTGGGGCGGTAAGAAGCCATGGAAATCTCGCGGGAAAGAGGCGGATCAAAAGAAGGAGCCGACCGATGACGGGCCAATCCAAGTGAATGGCTTGATGGCTTGCACGCCTAAAGCTCCGTGACGACACCGGCGAGAGCAATGGGCCCTCCAGCCACAAAGGGAGAGGTCATCTGAGCAAGAATTGCTGGAGCGGCGGTAAGAAGCCATGGAAATCTCGCGGGAAAGAGGCGGATCAAAAGAAGGAGCCGACTGATGACGGGCCAATCCAGTGCTCGTACTGTGGGAAGAGAGGTCATCTGAGCAAGAATTGCTGGAGCGGTAAGAAGCCATGGAAATCTCGCGGGAAAGAGGCGGATCAAAAGAAGGAGCCGACTGATGACGGGCCAATCCAGTGCTCGTACTGTGGGAAGAGAGGTCATCTGAGCAAGAATTGCTGGAGCGGTAAGAAGCCATGGAAATCTCGCGGGAAAGAGGCGGATCAAAAGAAGGAGCCGACTGATGACGGGCCAATCCAGTGCTCGTACTGTGGGAAGAGAGGTCATCTGAGCAAGAATTGCTGGAGCGGTAAGAAGCCATGGAAATCTCGCGGGAAAGAGGCGGATCAAAAGAAGGAGCCGACTGATGACGGGCCAATCCAGTGCTCGTACTGTGGGAAGAGAGGTCGACGGGCCAATCCAGTGCTCGTACTGTGGGAAGAGAGGTCATCTAAGCAAGAATTGCTGGAGCAAGCTCAGGAACAAGGAGAGGAGACTGCCGAGAAGGCCCATGTGGCTCAATTCGGGGAGGACGAGCCAGCTCTTTTCATGGTGACTACATCAGTCGTACCCGACGTCCCTAATTCCGATTCTAAATCCACGGAGGTAATCAACAATGGCATAACTGCTTCGGTGAGCGTCGAACCCGAGGAAGAGCTCCAACTGTGTATAACAAAGGGGCACCGACTGGAGAGCCAATTCAACTGAAGGAGGAGTGACTGTTCGCTCAAATCGGTGAAAGAGGCAAGCAGCAAGAGCAGGGCCAAGTCTGCGTTCTTCGAGCTTGACTCGGGTGCTCGTACTGTGGGAAGAGAGGTCATCTGAGGAGACTGCCGAGAAGGCCCATGTGGCTCAATTCGGGGAGGACGAGCCAGCTCTTTTCATGGTGACTGCATTAGTCCTACCCGACGTCCCTAATTCCGATTCTAAATCCACGGAGGTAATCAACGATGGCATAACTGCTCCGGTGAGCGTCGAACCCGAGGAAGAGCTCCAACTGTGTATAACAAAGGGGCACCGACTGGAGAGCCAATTCAACTGAAGGAGGAGTGACTGTTCGCTCAAATCGGTGAAAGAGGCAAGCAACAAGAGCAGGGCCAAGTCTGCGTTCTTCGAGCTTGACTCGGGGATTCGCAGGACGATGAAATTGGCGACGGCTCCGTCGTTGAGATCGAAGGGCGCGACACCATCCTGTTCATCGGCAAGGGAGGCAAGCACCACAAGCTGATCGGTGTCTACTTCATCCTGAGGCTCAAGGCTAATATTGTGAGCCTAGGTCAACTCGATGAGGTCGGCTGCCACACTTTCATCAAGCGCGGGCTACTCAGAAGCCCAAAGTAAAGCCATGAGAGCTTATGCTCAAAGTGATAATATCATACCATTGTGGAGATCCGTGATTCTATCATGGTATCAGAGTGTTCCTGTCGAACAAAGGGGTGTACTTTGTTCGAGGGCTCCAATGGGAGTGAATCTCACATTGGTTAATTTAGTGGACCATCATGAATAAAATCTTCATTGTCTTCATCTCCTTTGGAATGCTCGAAATACGATAGTAATGAACATGGTGTTAGATCCATTCATGTTACAAGTAATCTCATAAGTCCATAAATTTTTCTTGGATGCCATGAAGATTT
>NW_019646585.1:25880-26699 GCF_002806865.2 Cucurbita pepo subsp. pepo
ATCGTACCCGTACCCATCGTGATGAAATAGGGGTATCCCCAAATGCATGAGCACACATAATGCTCAATATTTTTCCATTTTCAACATTATTAAATATAACATCGCTACCGTTTTTCATTCATGTCATATCATTTCTCATTTTTCAGTTCTCATGTCATGCATAAGTCTAACCGGGTTATATTTCATGTCATGTATCATGATATCATAGAAAAATTCTAAAAAACAACATGCATCCCAAAATCTTACACTAGGGGATATCGATAATTTTATGTATCATACATACAATGCGTTCTCATCCAAAATTACTCTTTTGTAGTCCTAACATGCATATTTTGACCACCTAACGTAAGAAACACTTGCATGCTAGCACATCCTAATAATCCCTACAAATATTACTTACCTAAAGTTTATGTGGCTACTTATAAGGATGCAGTGTGCCTTTTTGAGCTTGCTTTTATTCTTGTAGGTCGTAATTAACACAAAAATTCATTTATGAAACCTAATTAACGTAAAAATAAAGTTAGTATCAAAATTGAGATGAAAAATAATCAAACAAAGGTCAAATGAATAAAATAGCATTCATGCCCTTCACATGGTGCAAGGGAGTTCTACACTCATTTTCACGCATGTCACTACAGGGGTAGTATAGCTGCTGTTAGGATCGATACCAGTTGTTAGGATCGCACAACAACGCACACGCTCGATCTAGATGAACACAAAGAGAAGGATAGAGAGAAGTTGCAAGGAGAACTCTGGCTAAAAGGATTTTTTATTGATGACTTCAGGCATGTACAACAAGAGAGTACAGAGAATAGAAAA
>NW_019646585.1:28285-32729 GCF_002806865.2 Cucurbita pepo subsp. pepo
TGCGTAGGGTCTGCAATATATTTCCTTAACATGGACACATGAAATACATCGTGTACGCTTGAAAGTGAAGGTGGTAAAGCTAGTTTGTAAGCTACCGAACCCACTCTTTCTAAAATTTTGAACGGTTCAATAAACCAGGGGCTTAGCTTCCCCTTTCGTCTGAATCTTAGAATGCCTTTCATAGGAGCTACTTTTGGGAACATTGGGTCCCCCTCTTCGAACTCTAAATTCCTATGCCTAACGTCGGCGTAGCTCTTTTGCCTACTCTGTGCGGTGCGCATCCTTACTCTAATTTTTTGTACCGCCTCGTTGGTGATGCAGACCAACTCGGGACCTACAAGTTCTCGTTCTCCTACTTCGTCCCAGCACAATAAGGATCTACATCATTTTCCATACAACGCTTCAAAGGGTGCCATCCCGATGGTTGCTTGGAAGCTGTTGTTGTAAGAGAATTCCATTAAGTACCTGTGAAATCCATAACACATGCCCGAAGCATGTCTTCTAGGATTTGGTTTAATCGTTCCGTTTGACAATTTGTTTGTGGGTGAAAGGCGGTGTTAGATAAAACCTGAGATTTTTCTTATTTAGCTTTACATGTTTGTATTAGTTGATTGAATATCTTTCTTTGACCATTTAACAAACAGGTCAAATGGATTACCAACTTTTTAGATGGCCATTTTATAGGAAGTGTCAGAGATTTAGTTGGCCACCTGACTCATAAGTTAAATATTTAAATAGGCGAATCTATTCAGAAATAAATCATCACCTCATTTTAAGCAAAAGTCTTCAGCAATTCTGTTATTTTTCGCATTTTTATTTTCTTCCAACAACTTCCCGTCAAACGATTTTCTCTCACCGAAAAGGATTTCACTTGCTGATTATCGAAAGACAACAAGTGGTATCAGAGCCAGGTTGAAGCCATCGGTGGTATATCATTGCGGAGGAGCCAACCTTATCAACAGTCAAGTTGAATAGCTCAAGTGGTTAGAGCGTCAACCTAATGACGCATAGGTCTTAGGTTCGAGTTCGAGTAGAGGAAGATGCAAAGTGCAAAAATACACACATCGTGTGGGGTCCATTTTGAGAAGGATCGCTCACTCCTCCACGCCGATGTCATGATGACAGGTCTCAAGTTGTCGTTGAGCGAGTGATCAGTACCCGATGTTGACAATGTCCAACTACCACGAGTGGGCCTTGCTAATGTGCGTCAACCCTACACGCACAAGGCGTTATGGCACGCTCTCGATTCAGAGGAGAAGAGGGGGTACCAGGAGGGGAGGAATATAATAGCTCAAGTTGTCGTTGAGCGAGTGATCAGTACCCGATGTTGACAAGGTCCAACTACCACGAGTGGGCCTCACGCACACACGCACAAGGCGTTATGGCACGCTCTCGATTTAGAGGAGAAGAGGAGGTACCAGGAGGGGAGGAATATAAATAGCTCTTGGAGACAAATCCCCCCCGACATCCCATCGGGTCTGGTGTTGCAGTGAATGGCTTGCACGCCTAAAGCTTCGTGACGACACCGGCGAGAGCAATGGGCCCTCCAGCCACAAAAGGCGGTAAGAAGCCATGGAAATCTCGCGGGAAAGAAGAGGCGGATCAAAAGAAGGAGCCGACTGATGATGGGCCAATCCAGTGCTCGTACTGTGGGAGGAGAGGTCATCTAAGAATTGCTGGAGCGGCGGTAAGAAGCCATGGAAATCTTGCGGGAAAGAGGCGGATAGCTCTTGGAGACAAATCCAAGAGAGGTCGGGTCTGGTGTTGAAGCCATGGAAAATCTCGCCGGAAAGAGGCGGATAGCTCCGGGAAAGAGGCGGAATAGCTCTCTTGGAGACAAAACCAAGAGAGGTCATCTGAGCAAGAATTGAGCCGACTGATGGACGGGCCAATCCAGTGAGACAAATCCCCCCGACATCCCGTCGTGTCTGGTGTTGAAGCCATGGAAATCTCGCGGGAAAGAGGCGGATAGCTCCGGGAAATAGGCGGAATAGCTCTCTTGGAGACAAATCCAAGAGAGGTCATCTGAGCAAGAATTGAGCCGACTGATGGACGGGCCAATCCAGTGAGACAAATCCCCCCGACATCCCGTCGTGTCTGGTGTTGAAGCCATGGCAATCTCGCGGGAAAGAGGCGGATAGCTCCGGGAAATAGGCGGAATAGCTCTCTTGGAGACAAATCCAAGAGAGGTCATCTGAGCAAGAATTGAGCCGACTGATGGACGGGCCAATCCAGTGAGACAAATCCCCCCGACATCCCGTCGTGTCTGGTGTTGAAGCCATGGCAATCTCGCGGGAAAGAGGCGGATAGCTCCGGGAAATAGGCGGAATAGCTCTCTTGGAGACAAATCCAAGAGAGGTCGGGGGTCATCTGAGCAAGAATTGAGCCGACTGATGGACGGGCCAATTCAGTGAGATAAATCCCCCCGACATCCCGTCGTGTCTGGTGTTGAAGCCATGGCAATCTCGCGGGAAAGAGGCGGATAGCTCCGGGAAAGAGGCGGAATAGCTCTCTTGGAGACAAATCCAAGAGAGGTCAGGTGTCATCTGAGCAAGAATTGAGCCGACTGATGGACGGGCCAATTCAGTGAGACAAATCCCCCCGACATCCCGTCGTGTCTGGTGTTGAAGCCATGGCAATCTCGCGGGAAAGAGGCGGATAGCTCTTGGAGACAAATCCAAGAGAGGTCATCTGAGCAAGAATTGAGCCGTCTGATGACGGGCCAATCCATTGCTAGTACTGTGGGAAGAGAGGTCATAGAAGGAAATCCCCCCGACATCCCGTCGGGTCTGGTGTTGAAGCCATGGAAATCTCGCGGGAAAGAGGCGGGATAGCTCTTGGAGACAAATCCAAGAGAGGTCATCTGAGCAAGAATTGAGCCGATTGATGACGGCCGATGTCGGGTCTGGTGTTGAAGCCATGGAAATCTCGCGGGAAAGAGGCGGGATAGCTCTTGGAGACAAATCCAAGAGAGGTCATATGAGCAAGAATTGAGCCGACTGATGGACGGGCCAATCCAGTGAGACAAATCCCCCCGACATCCCGTCGTGTCTGGTGTTGAAGCCATGGCAATCTCGCGGGAAAGAGGCGGATAGCTCCGGGAAAGAGGCGGAATAGCTCTCTTGGAGACAAATCCAAGAGAGGTCGGGTCTGGTGTTGAAGCCATGGAAAATCTCGCGGGAAAGAGGCGGAATAGCTCTCTTGGAGACAAATCCAAGAGAGGTCATCTGAGCAAGAATTGAGCCGACTGATGGACGGGCCAATCCAGTGAGACAAATCCCCCCGACATCCCGTCGTGTCTGGTGTTGAAGCCATGGCAATCTCGCGGGAAAGAGGCGGATAGCTCCGGGAAAGAGGCGGAATAGCTCTCTTGGAGACAAATCCAAGAGAGGTCGGGTCTGGTGTTGAAGCCATGGAAAATCTCGCGGGAAAGAGGCGGAATAGCTCTCTCGGAGACAAATCCAAGAGAGGTCATCTGAGCAAGAATTGAGCCGACTGATGGACGGGCCAATTCAGTGAGACAAATCCCCCTGACATCCCGTCGTGTCTGGTGTTGAAGCCATGGCAATCTCGCGGGAAAGAGGCGGATAGCTCCGGGAAAGAGGCGGAATAGCTCTCTTGGAGACAAATCCAAGAGAGGTCGGGTCTGGTGTTGAAGCCATGGAAAATCTCGCGGGAAAGAGGCGGAATAGCTCTCTCGGAGACAAATCCAAGAGAGGTCATCTGAGCAAGAATTGAGCCGACTGATGGACGGGCCAATTCAGTGAGACAAATCCCCCTGACATCCCGTCGTGTCTGGTGTTGAAGCCATGGCAATCTCGCGGGAAAGAGGCGGATAGCTCCGGGAAAGAGGCGGAATAGCTCTCTTGGAGACAAATCCAAGAGAGGTCGGGTCTGGTGTTGAAGCCATGGAAAATCTCGCGGGAAAGAGGCGGAATAGCTCTCTTGGAGACAAATCCAAGAGAGGTCATCTGAGCAAGAATTGAGCCGACTGATGGACGGGCCAATCCAGTGAGACAAATCCCCCCGACATCCCGTCGTGTCTGGTGTTGAAGCCATGGCAATCTCGCGGGAAAGAGGCGGATAGTCCCGGGAAAGAGGCGGAATAGCTCTCTTGGAGACAAATCCAAGAGAGGTCATCTGAGCAAGAATTGAGCCGACTGATGGACGGGCCAATTCAGTGAGACAAATCCCCCCGACATCCCGTCGTGTCTAGTGTTGAAGCCATGGCAATCTCGCGAGAAAGAGGCGGATAGCTCCGGGAAAGAGGCGGAATAGCTCTCTCGGAGACAAATCCAAGAGAGGTCATCTGAGCAAGAATTGAGCCGACTGATGGACGGGCCAATTCAGTGAGACAAATCCCCCTGACATCCCGTCGTGTCTGGTGTTGAAGCCATGGCAATCTCGCGGGAAAGAGGCGGATAGCTCCGGGAAAGAGGCGGAA
>NW_019646585.1:35401-36064 GCF_002806865.2 Cucurbita pepo subsp. pepo
AGAAGGAGCCGACTGATGACGGGCCAATCCAGTGCTAGTACTGTGGGAAGAGAGGTCATCTGAGCAAGAATTGCTGGAGCGGCGGTAAGAAGCCATGGAAATCTCGCGGGAAAGAGGCGTTTCAAAAGAAGGAGCCGACTGATGACGGGCCAATCAAGTGCTAGTACTGTGGGAAGAGAGGTCAAATAGCTAAACAACACGTTGAAAGTTGAGTTTATTAGACTAGAAAAGGTTTATGTTAGTGATCACGTAAATGCTAGAGAGAGATCCCAAACCAACACTATCATTGAAGGGTGTAGACAAACTTTCGAAGTAACTAGTGTTTACTCAAGAAAACATGGAGACAAATTAAGAGAAGATCTGGTAGAAAATGTAGGCCATAGCAATACCAAAATAGAAAGAGTTCTAATCACACTAAGATTAGATTAGCTTCAATTTCAAAGCAATAAAAACCAACGAGTGGTGCAACAATACTATGGACCAGCCGAAGTCATTAAGAATGTCGGGAATGCATCATACATGATTCAATTTCTCTAATGGATGCAGACTAGCCATGTTGTCCATGCCAGTAACTTGAAACGTTAGAATCCTGACCAGGAAAACACTAGGCACAAAAAGGCAGTATGATCTCCTGCTACGAAGGAAGTAGGAGCGATTCTAGCT
>NW_019646585.1:38801-42631 GCF_002806865.2 Cucurbita pepo subsp. pepo
AAGGGTGTAGACAAACTTTCGAAGTAACTAGTGTTTACTCAAGAAAACATCGAGACAAATTAAGAGAAGATCTGGTAGAAAATGTAGGCCATAGCAATACCAAAATAGAAAGAGTTCTAATCACACTAAGATTAGATTAGCTTCAATTTCAAAGCAATAAAAACCAACGAGTGGTGCAACAATACTATGGACCAGCCGAAGTCATTAAGAATGTCGGGAATGCATCATACATGATACAATTTCTCTAATGGATGCAGACTAGCCATGTTGTCCATGCCAGTAACTTGAAACGTTAGAATCCTGACCAGGAAAACACTAGGCACAAAAAGGCAGTATGATCTCCTGCTACGAAGGAAGTAGGAGCGATTCTAGCTGAAAAGACGTGAATTTTTGACGAAAACTTGACAAACCAAGAAGTGATTTTCAATAGTTCATGGTAGATTAGAAGAGGCTCTTTAATTTGAGATCAGCTGGAAACACATCGAGAGACTTTAAAGTCAACATTATCCTACATCGCTGAGTTCACAAAGAGTTGGTTGTCAAAGGCATCAACCAATTGAGTGGGTAAAGATGTCATGGTCATGTTTGTTGAGAGCGTATTGCTATCATGACTAGTTATCAATTCTTCACCACGTTATAAATCTATCAAAGTTGTGGTTGCTGCTTATTTGCTTTTAGCCTATAACATTACTTTCTTTCAAGTTGTTTTCAACTCATTTCTTCCCTCACTTTTTATGAAATGTTTTATCTCAGATGTGACTCGAGGCTCGATCATACGTTAAGATTGTCCACAAAGTTTAATTTTTACATGACTGACTTGTTCCATGGGTTAGAACAAGTGTCACACAATCGCTATCCTGCTACCATAAGAGTGCGATTATGATATTTGACAATCCCAATTATTAAAGTGTTATAAACTAACTTTACTACTCTTCCAAAATCTCTCTCTTATAGATAGTTTTAAAGGCAATCAAGTTCATATGCCATCTCTATCTCCTAAGAAGAGTCTGGTAATAACGTATATCCCAGTTTTTTATGCGACCATTTCTACAAGGACTTATTTTCTTCTCTTACATCATAATTTTCACAAAATTATATTGACTCGTAGAGTTGGAATACAATATCACTGTCTATCAATTAATCTTAGTAACAAGGTTATTATGATATGATAATAGAGTTTTTATAGATTTACCTACATGAATTTCAACTTTAATCTCACTTTTTCAAGAAAAATATTTAAACTTTAGTTGCATTTGATAAAGATACTTATACATTAAATAATTATCAATCAGATCGATGAAATATTCATAATGTTCTTTGACTTCTACATTCACCGAAACATTTGGGTCGAAAAAATAATTTTTCATTTTATTCGTGGTTATATAATCATGAATATCTCAGTCTTTTGTAGTACCTAAAACCTATGTTCCTAGAAAAGAAGCTTCATGAATTTGAGAAAAACTTATGTTCGGGACTCAAATAAGAATTTCAATTTTGGTTTCACCCCTTCGACTCAACATTCTCATGCATCCCCGGTGACCTAATATGAGTCTAACATCCTACAAAAAGAATATGGACATGGCATTCCACCCATTGAAGTGAGAAAAACATGTGATCTTGGTGTATCGCATAGGTTGGAGGTGGGTCCCATCAGGTTGTGTACTTTCTTTTCCCTACATTATACTTTCTAGTTCTATACCTAAAAACACTCCCTTAAAAAGACTAGCTAGGTCACATGACAGGTAAATATCATGAATTATAGAAAAACCTATGTTCAAGACTCAAATCACCATTCAAATTCTGGTTTTAGCGAATAGACTGAACATTCTTATACATCCCTCATGACATAGTATGAGTCTAACATCCTACAAAAAGAATATACATGTGATCCTGGTGTATCGCATAGGTGGAGGTCTAAGATGACTGAGGGCATATAGCATGTTTGAGTCTCTTATATTTAGTGACACCTAGTTGTTTGGGCGTTGTATTTGGCTCAGGGTCGTGGATGTGTTTTTTCTCGAATCAACTTACTTGGCTTGGCTATACCCTTAGAAATAATGCATAGGTTTGTAAGTTCATGGTTCTGACTTTAGAGGGTCTATCATAAAAAGCTAAGGGTATAACCTAAGCATGTGATGTGCTACTCCTGTCACAAAAAATACATATCATTTCTATGCTTCAGAACATCATAACTAGATGCCATATAAAACTTCATGTTAGTCGTAAAAGCCATAAAACATCATAGAAGGTATAGTAAGGGCATTTTTTGTTATTTTACTCGTATCATTGGTTTGTGCTCTAAACATGCTCCTATAACCTTCAAATTCAACATGCATCGTGAATTATGGTATAAGGCCATAACACTTGTAGGCTCTCTTCAAATTTAGGGCATGAAAAGGAAGCTCTCATCGTCCTCTTTAACAGCTCTAAGATCACCAGCTTTGACTTGTATAGAAGCTCCACAAATCTTCATCTAAATTTCGAGGTCTTTTCCATATTTGATTCTCGTACCCTCAGACAACCTCAACAATTGGATGGCTTTGTGACAATTCTATATAGGCCTAGGTAGATTCTTTGGTTGTTACATTAAGTACATGGACATTTCATATATTAGAGTTGAGATGACCAAATTTGTCTAAGGTATTTTGTTTCTTTTAATGTTTTAGCCCATCCCTAATCTATTTTCATTCCTATACCTTTGTAAGAAATATGTGAACATTAATGTCTAGAATTTGACTATTACGGTTGGAGTTAGTGTAAGATGCTAGATCAAGGTTTTGGTTCGAAAGGACCGGAGTTCAAATCCCACTCTCAATAATAATTTTGAAAAATTTCTTGTGGGATCCTAATAAGATTTAATAATTATGTTATCTTTTGATCCCTAAACCTTTATAAAGAATACAAATGGATTAATTTTTTTCCAAGCATCAAGGTTGAGATGGCCGAGTTGGTCTAAGGCGCCAGATTAAGGTTCTGGTCCGAAAGGGCGTGGGTTCAAATCCCACTCTCAACAAATATCTTTTATACCCTAAACCTTTATAAAGAATACATATCGATTAATTTTTTTTCAAGCTCTCAAAGTTGAGATGGCCGAGTTGGTCGAAGGCCCTATATTAAGGTTTTGGTAACCAAATCCCACTCCCAACATTTATTTTGAGAAATTTCTGGAGGGTCCTTATACGATGTTTAATATGTTGAACCCTAAATCTTTATAAAGAATACGGATGGATTAATTTTTTTTTCAAGTATTAATGTTGAGATGGTCGAGTGGTCTAAGGAGATATATTAAGGTTCTGGTCGAAAAGGGTTTGGGTTCAAATCCCACTCCCAACATTTATTTTGAGAATGTTTAATATTTTGATCCCTAAACTTTTATAAAGAATATGGATGAATTAAGATTTCTAAACAAGATTGCTCACAACTTTGATGAAGAAATTGGTTTGTATCGAGTTGCCCAACAAGGTGGAAAAATGACTTGAAAGTTGACCCTGACTCGATGAATTTGACTATAAAATTAGGAGCACTCTAGGAGCCTCCACCAAAAATGATTTCCAATGATTTCCTAGAGCCTATAAATTGATTCCTAACTTCTTTCCCATCTGCCACTTTTAGGTAGGAATTGCTTCGAAATAATCCAATTAAGTAATGTTAGATTAACCTACTAAATGGACTCCATTATTTATGAGATATGACATCTTAAGGTTACACATGAAATTTGGTAATCACAGTATACATATCATAAACATTAAATGCAAAAATACTTCATTTAAACTTTCATAAAACGTCATCTTCATCTTAAAATATAGTCATGGACTTATGTATTTTGAAAA
>NW_019646585.1:44740-48525 GCF_002806865.2 Cucurbita pepo subsp. pepo
TGAACACACAAAATGCATGAAGCCTCCCTAGTTTTCATCTTTAAATCATTTTTATCACATAACCCTATATATTGTTCACACATTACTCTAATAACATATAAGCATGGACCTTCATACATTCATCATCATTAATATTAACTAGGGTTGTGCCTTTAAAAACTCGTCTTCACAGTGCATCTTAACATTTAATACATGCACATCATCTTAATATATAACATCATAATGTGAAGTCATTTCATCATCATATATCTCACATCATAAAGAATAAAAATGGATTAGTTTTTCTCTAAGTATTAAAGTTGAGATGACTTGGTCTAGGGTGCAAGATTAAGGGTTTGGTTCAAAAGGGTGTGGGTCCAAATCCCACTCCCAACATTTATTTTGAGAAATTTCTGGAGAGTTCTTATATGGATTTAACAATTATATTATCTTTCAACCAATGTTTAATATTTTGATCCCTAAACCTTTGTAAAGAATACAGATGGATTATTTTGTAACAATTATATTATCTTTTAATCAACGTGATTAGTTTTTTAATAGTTTAAAAATTTGGCAATTCACATTAAAAGCAATCCAACCAACTAAGGATTATGAAAGGGTAGATTGGAAACTTAGATAAATGACAAAAACATGTTCTATGTCATGACTGAAAAATAAGAAAATGACAAAAACATGTGAGATATTTAAATCAATAAAAGCTAGATTTAGATAGTTATCTGAATGATCTAGAAATTAAGTATTACAAAAATTGAAGAAAAATCTTATGACTAAAGTTATAATAGGAAATAGTTAGTAAGGAGGGAGGACAGTTATAGTGAGAGAAATTTTCAAAATTACTCTATGGAAAGAAAAATCTAAATGAAAGTAAATTTGACTTACTAGATTTAGGGGTGTACACCCAACCAGGAAATCCGAGAACCCATCCCGACCCAACCCGAAATATAAGGGTTGGGTTGGGTTGGGTCCATTTTTTTTAACCCGATCTGATTTGGGTTGGGTTGGGTTCGGGTACCAAAAGAAAATGATTTGGTCAACCCGACCCAATCCGAAAATATTAAAAAAAGAAAAAAGAAATTAAAGCCCAAAGGCCCAAAGTCAAAGCCCAATCTATAGTTTGTCTGGTTTCTTACCCAAGCCCAAGCCCAAACCCAAACCCAAACCCAAACCTGACATTACACAACCCAATAATTACCTCAGTAGTGAAAGAAATTTCTCTTTCCTTCTCTACTATGTACTGAATTTCTCTTTCCCTCTAGGTGAGTTCTAGGCCGTAGCAGTCTCTGCCATCCATTCCTTTGCGATTCATTTCATTCATCCATTCCTTTGCAATCAATTTTATTCTGCCATCATTTTCTCTGCAATCATCTCCTCTCCTCTGCAATTCATTTCAATCCACTACAATTAATTTCAATCTATTCATGTGTAATTCATTTCTCTCTCTCTCTACTGCAATCCATTCCTCTCTCAACCCCAAAAAGATTTCCATTCCACTTCTCTCTCTCCCCCTCTCTTTCTCTCTCTCTCTCTCTCTCTCTCTCTCTCTCTCTCCCTCTTCTCTCTCCTTCAAATCTCTCCCAATCTCTCTCTGTGGAGAGACATAAAACGGTACACTGTTGTTGGCTGCATGAAGTGATTGATAGCGGAGTAAAAGTGNACTATAGTGCAACGGTACGTGCAAGTAGCTCTAGTAATTATAATGCATCGAAACCACCATTGGCTACCCAATCTTAATTTAAGAAGAAGAAACTCAGTAAATCAACCGTGTGGAATCACTTTACAAGATTAGAGAACAATAATAAGAGGTGCAAGTGCAACTATTGTTCTAACGAGTATGCTTGTGATACTAACTCTTATGGAACTAGCACGTTATGGAAGCACTTAAAAAATCAGTGTAGGAAGTACACATTGGAGGATAAAGGACAAACCACTCTAAGTTTTCAACGTTCAATAGATAGAAAGGGTGGTAGTAATATTGTTACTTCATTATTTAGTCAAACAAGATGTAGAGCAACATGTGCCAAGATGATAATTATGGATCAATTATCATTTAAATTTGTAGAGAATGAGGATTTCAAATTGTTTTGTAGTATTGCATGTCCTAAGTTGACCCTACGTCAAGAGTAACCATTGTTAGAGATATATTTCAGCTCTATCTAGAAGAAAAAAAGAAGTTGAAAGATTTTGTAGTCAATCATTCCAAGAGGGTTTGTCTTACCACTGACACATGAACTTCGTTGCAAAACATTAATTACATGGTAATCACCGCACATTTTATTGATTCAGAATGGAATTTGCGTAAAAGAATTTTAAACTTTTGCAAGTTGCTAACCACAAGGGAGAGACTATTGGCAAGATTATTGAAAGTTGTTTATTTGAATGGAGAATCGATAAGGTTTTCTCTATTGCAGATAATGCAAGTTCCAATGATATAGCTATTTCATATATTATGAGAAGACTTAGAAGTTGGAATTCACTTGTCTTAGATGGAGAAATATTACACATGAGGTGTTGTGCTCACATAATTAATTTGATTGTGAATGAAGGGCTTAAAAAAATGCATGACTCCATTTCTAGTGTTCGTAATGTCGTGAGGTATGTTAGATCATCCCCCAAGAGATTGACAAAATTTAAAGATCGTGTTGAACAAGAAAAAATTAAATGTAGAGCACTTGTTTGTTTGGATGTGGGGACTCAATGGAATTCCACTTATTTGATGCTTGATCATGCCTTGGAATTTGAAAAAGCTTTCAAAGTATTAGAGGAAGAAGAATCAGGTTAGGTTGATTATTTCAAAGAGGGGGATCATGGAAACAAAAGAATAGGGCCACCAACCATTGATGATTGGAAAAATGTTGCAGTGTTTGTAAAGTTTTTGAAGGTTTTCTATGATGTCACTACGAAGATAAGTGGTTCTTTATATGTGACTTCTAATTCTTATTTTGATGAACTTTCGGGTATTCGAGAACTTTTAATTCAGTAGAGTACAAATGTGAACTCTGTTTTAAGTAAAGTTCAAATATGAAAGTTAAGTATGACAAATATTGGGGCTCAGTGGAAAGAATTAATAAGTTGATATTCATAGCGGTGGTACTCGATCCTCGTTACAAATTGGATGACATATCATTTTTCTTTTCGAATATTTATGAAGATGCTATGGCTAAAGTGATGGTGGATGGCATAAAGAATTATTTAATTCGTTTGTATGATTACTACAAGTTTTATGATAATGCTCAAGATCATCATCAATCTGAATCAAGACTCACTTCTAAGTCCATGAGTATGGATATGGACACAATTGATGAAGAGAATTTTAGTGGTTCAATATTAGTATTATCAAGATACAAACGAAGAAGAGAAGAGCAACATTCACTCGAGTTAAAGAATGATGTGGATCGATATTTATCTGACCCTAGTGAAGAACTTGATGATAATTTTGATGTTTTGGCAGGGTGGAAAGCAAATGAGTTTAAGTATAGAGTTTTATCGAAAATTGCGCAAGATGTTTTGGCCGTTCCAGTGTCGACTGTATCTTCTTAATCAGGATTTAGTACGGGTAGAGGATTCTTGACTNAGTTTTATCAAAAATTGCGCAAGATGTTTTGGCCGTTCCAGTGTCGACTGTATCTTCTTAATCAGGATTTAGTACGGGTAGAGGATTCTTGACTCTTTTAGGAGTTCTTTGACACCTAAAACAGGGGAAACTCTGATGTGTACACAAAATTGGATTAGTAGAAAATCAGTATGCCTTAGATATTCCTCAACAACTAGAAGATTTGGAGATTTGT
>NW_019646587.1:0-758 GCF_002806865.2 Cucurbita pepo subsp. pepo
CTAACTCCCAAAAATGACTTTAGGTGTAGGTGAGGATCTTCAAACTCGTGATTTAGTTGGGTCATTTGCTGTATATTCTGTTCTGTCATTTTCTTTTTCTCCCTCAACCTCCGTCTAAATGTTCTCTCTATTTCAGGATCCAAAATAAATTCCAAACCCANTTGGGTTCATACATAGAATTATGCAGTAGTAAACTCAATTTTTCAGCAGTAAATACAGCAGTAGGAAAACTCAGCTTACTATGACTTCTTGTTGGCTCCAGCTCACAAAAATCTACAATAAGTAAAATAAACAAATTAGGTTCCCTAGCAACGGCGCCAAAAACTTAATCGCTTGTCGATATATATAATAAAATGATGTAAAATTCACAAGAATAAGTGCAAGTATACACTATCACAAGTAGCAAGTAATAAGTAAATTGTCGGTTCCACAGGGAACCTATCTTTTTGGTTAATTTTATCGCTGGAAATTAAGTGAGTTTTTTGGTAACATTCAAATGGGTGTTGGAGATTTTAACTATTTAAACAAAACTAAAACAGAGTGCCACTGCGGTCGAAAAAAAGAAAATGATGAGAAAATCAACTATAATGAGGAAGGTTCGGCTAAGAGAGATTAAATATAGATAAGTTGTTGAGTTTTGTGGTAGATTTTAGTTCCTTTTAATAGATTCTCAAGCCCACTTCCGAGGGTCATGAATGGTGATTATTTCCATAATCGTTGTAATTTCTATTAACAAGGCTCTAGGAGAAGAATTATTC
>NW_019646587.1:2606-9237 GCF_002806865.2 Cucurbita pepo subsp. pepo
GGATGTCTATTTCCCACCTAAGGAAAGAAATTCTTCCCAAGATCTAATTGAGGCCAGTATTACTTTTCACGAGATATGTGCTTATGGCGAGACTATATACAAGGCAGTGATGCATTCTGGACAGGCCATTACTGTCAAGAAGTTAACATGAAAAAGGGAAGGGAGTAACATCGATAATAGGAAAGAGCCTGTAAAGTATTTTCAGAGTTTGCAGTATATGAGGTAATGGTTATCTTACCCAACTATTGCTTAGATTTTGCATTTATTCTAGGATTCAATAAAGCATCCTCTGTATAGTTTTTGAAAGTTGCTATATTGTTCTTGATTCTCAATCTTGTAAATTTCTAATGTTCATAATTTCTTGAGGCAAAAGTTATAACATGCATTCGTAAATATATGAATACATCGTAATAACAAACATGGGTTGTTCTAGAAGGTCATACATTCATAATGAATTCCTTACAGGATTCTATAAGGGTCTTGACTTTTGTGTCTCGAGGTGTTTCCTTTAGGTGTTTCTTTGGTCCTAACTTGCTTTAGGTTCCAAGCTTGCTCTAATCAACTTGAACCATTGAACATAACTCCTTGTCCTTACGAATAGGCCTTAAAAGAAGTAGCAAGTCATTTGGAGCACATATAGACCTTGAATTTAAATAAGTAGTCCTAGGGGCATGTTGGGTATTTTATCTGTAATTCTTGGTTTTGCTAATCAACGTGTTCCAATAACTTTCAAACGTCTTCACATCTTCAGACATCACATAATAAGGTCTACCACATAATTTAATAGCATTTGGAGGTCTTTTAGGTCATGAACCATAGTTAGATATCCTTAGGGGTAATATAGTTTTGCACCATTTCTTTGTTTACCTACTTATCCTTCCTTATCCAATGTAACACACCAAAAAATGAAGAAAAGCCATCCATGTAAGACCCCATGAATGCAAGAAAAGAAATTGAGAGGATTGATCAAGGACATCAGTCTTAATAATGACCAAGAAGGGATGAAGAATTGTTAGGAAAATTATGGATTTTTTTTTTAGAAAAATAGTAATAATATATTCTGAACGTGACAAACTACCTAATGACCCCTGAAGATATGGATAATTACGAAACTGCCATTATGACAAGAATCAGATGATCAACAGTGACCATCTGCACAAAATCCATCGAATCTCGACTCTCAGCCTATTGGAGCAAAGATCTTAAACAAGGTAAGGGGTTTGACCCATATCGAATCTCGACTCTCAACAGTGACCATCTCGACTCTCATTACTTGTGGATTCATAGACTAGTCGGAGCAAAGAATCCAAGCCCTATATTCTCCACCTTCAAATATCTTAAACATGGTAAGGGTTTGACCCATTTGTAGAATGACATCTCTTTCATCATCATTAGGACCTCCAATAAGATGGAATACATACTTTATGATGAAGTTTTAAAATCAGGTAAGACTAAAAGTGTATTGGACATTCAAAATTATCTATATTGTACGTTTAGTCCACGACAAACTTTCAACTTTATATCTATTTGGTCCGTAAACCTAAGACTATGTCCAATAGGTCTCTAAATTTTCATTTTTTTAAGTTCAACATTTTAGGAGTAAGAAATTGAACTACCGAACTTTGTGATCTTAATTCATACCGTATCTACTAAATTATGCTTAGGGTAGTTCATACCTTATTTGCAAACGGTCAAAATGTATGGGTCAAACTACTATAATACGACAGTTTCTCATTAGTGGAAGCATTTGCGGGTCAAACTAAACTGAGTTTATTATGCGAGTGTCGCCCATCGGACCACTTGAGAGTCGTAATAAACAAATTCCATTATGCGATTGATGTAAGACCGTGACACTAATCATGTCAATTTGAACAAGCTTATAAAATGAATTATTTTGATTGGGTGGCTATAAATTCAATTGATAATTCCATAGTAAATAGATTAGAAAATAAAAATAATGATATTCTTCGAGACTGCGCCCACATTGAAATCGGACCCATTTTCATCGAAATAATATAGACAAGTAACGTAACATTAAAAGCTAATGAGATGTTTAAATTTTATAACCAATAAAAAAAGAAAGAAAGTTAATTTGGTTTTGTATTCTTGTCATATTTGAGTTTGATTTATGTTCGAAAAAATGATGGGAGATTTCGATAAATGAGGGCAAATAATTCCGATCAAAGTGGAAGAAATTAATAAATAAGTATTTTATGCATTGAAATACCTTAACAAATCTTAATAATATAATTCATTAAAACTAATACACCGTATCAAATTTATATCGATTTATTATAATATCATAATCAAAACCCTCCAATTCATGGATATATCGATTTTTTATATTCATTTAGCCGGCCATGTGTAGCAAATATCATACAATTTGGTTTTATAGTTGAACATACAAATACCATGTTCAACCACTAACCACAAACATAGAGTATCGTTGCATTTGGTTCTATCTCTATCATCCTTGTATATATCAAAGTAATGCGACCAGCCAGACCACTGGAAGGTGCAGTAAAACTGTGTTGAGCCCCAAAAGTTTGGTCGAAAACTAAAAGCGTAACCGCTCAAAGGTGGGAGATGATGGACTCCCAAGTCATCATCACCAGATTTGCAGTGAATAGTGAGCTGATCATGACTTCTTAGAACATTTGTTATGTTTACTGTAATCGGTGGGTTTCGGAAGATTTTTCCATCGATGTTAGTAAATAGGGTAGCAAAGAACAATGACAATAGGAGAGACCGTGAAAGTGTTGAAAATGAATTCATTTTGTAAATATGAGAATATTTGTGCTGGATTTGTTCCACTTTTATATGAGTAAAATTAGGTTCCATTGTCAATTACACCCACTAAAACTAAAGAAACATATTATTGTTATATTGGAATGGGTAACCACCACCATGTTAAGCTTGTATATTTTTTTATTTATTATTAGTAATATTTTAGTTATTTTCAAATCCACCAATGGGAGCTATTGTTAACCATCCGTTGTTAGCAGTAACACCGGTTCTAAAGTGTAATGCAATGGTCCTTTAAATTTAAAGTTGATGAACAAGGATGACGTTTCAATATTTTATATTCTTGTTGTGAATGAAGGCAATTATAGACATGTTTGGTAACGAATTCTCCTTCATTGTTTACAATAAAAATAGAACCATGTTTGATAACGGGTTTTTTAATTGAAAAATATACATTTAAAACTCGTTAGGGGTCTTATGGAAACTCCACGAGAGAGTAGCATGAATGAGTTAAACAATACTGAGTGAGTAATCAATTCATGGGGGTTAAAAAACTCAATTAATTTTTTTATTAATTATTCTATAACCTCTTAAAATAATTAATATTTTTATTAATTATTCTATAATCTCTTAAAATAATTTTTTGAAGTATTTAGAGGGTGATTTTTCAAAATATATATTGAGATTGAATTAAAAAAAATGTAATTCAATGTTTTAAAATAAATAAATAGATTTTTTTAATAAATTAACATTTTATTTTTATTGAAGATAAAATTTAAACAAATGACCGGGTCTTACCCAACCTAACACAAATATTCATTGGTGTGGGTTGATTCCATTATTAAATAAGGGTTGCTTAGGTTAAAAAATTTACAGTCAAATAATGGAACTGGATCAAAAAAATGTCTCAACAAAACCTAATGCAACTCATGAACACTCTATAGTGTGCAATTACGATATCATACTATGAGAGTTACACTCATCACAATAATGTCAAAAAATATTAACCCCGGTTTAGTTTTTTTCACCGTGTGGTTCTTATTAAGATTTCAACTTTAAGCAGAGAATGACGATGATTCGATACAATTAGCAGAAGACATTGGGGATGCTCTAATCCTCAGCGTGGATAGTCCGATTGAATCTCTGATTTTGGATTCAGGTGCGTCTTTTCATTCGTCTCCAAATAAAGAGTTGTTTCGAAATTTCAAGTCTGGAAGTTTCGAGATGTGTATCTTGCCAACAACAAAGATTTGAAGATCGAAGTAAAAGGGGATGTCTGCATAAAAACTCCGACAGGAAATTAGTGGACATTAAAGGATGTTAGATATATTCCTAGTCTCAAGAAGAACCTGATCTCTATTGGTCAGTTGGATAGCACAGGTTATGCAACAAAGTTTTGTAAGAGTTCGTGGAAGATTGTGAAGGGTGCTATGGTGGTAGCACGTGGCACAAAATCTGGAACTTTATACACCATTGCAGGGTATATGAACAGAGCTGCTGTTGCTGAAGTGTTTCAAATTGAAGTATATGGCACAATAGACTTGGACATAGCCAGAAGGAGTTTTTGGAAGGTCTGAAATCTGTTGATATGAGTTCTTGTGAGAACTGCGTTATGAGGAAACAGAAACAAGTTAGCTTCACAAAGTCTGCCAGAGAATTGAAGAAAAGTACCCGGACAACGAAGCCAGTGGGAGTTGAGGTTGAGTTGCAGAACAATTCACAGAGTGATGTTGTAGCAGATACTCGAGAAACTCCTGAGACTGTTGCTGAGAAACTAGAGGTGAAGCAAGTGGGAGTTGAGGTTGAGTTGCTGAAAGATTCACATAGTGATGTTGTAGCGGATACTCAAGAAACTTCTGAGACTCTTGCTGAGGAACCAGTGGTGAAGCAAGTTGGAGTTGAGGGCTTAATGACTTGAGCCCTTACAATTTACATGAGCTCTGTCATCCTAGCTTAATTTACATATTCAAAATACAATTCTTAATGTACATACAAATAATTAGATGAAAGTGGAAATCCATATTCATCAATAATGTGATGAAAATGGAAAAAGTGAAAATAATAAAAGTGGGAAAAGTGAAAATAATAAAACAAAAGATAGAAGACAAACAAACATGATGAGATATGTGAGGAAATATGTTTCATCCTGACATATTTCACCTGCGATTTATTGTTTATTTTTTACAAATAGTTTAACGACTATTCAGTCATTGATGATGATATTTACAGAGGTGGTTGAGAATCCAAGAATGGATCATTAAGATCATAAATCGTGTCTTCCTCTTCTTCTTCTACAATAGAAGGAGAAGATGTCGAACCGACTGATGCGGCCTCTTGAAGATGCTTTTGAAAATCAGCTTCCAAAGTTGTCTGAGCTAATGCAGCGAGTAGCTTCGACTTTGAATTAAGGAATTCGGAGGTCCTTTTCTTGGATAAATCCTGAAGGTGGCCATTCGCTGATAGCCAGACCTTTACCTCTTTGACATCTGCGTGGGTATAAGTATATTTATCCCACCATTTGATTTTAATAGTTTTGAAGACCTGTTTTATTTGGTCTTTCGTTTCTTTTATTTGAAAATTCCAAGTTAAAATCAAAGGAATTTGAAAGTATACGCAAAAGCGCATGGTTGAAGGATCATCGCGACTCGGAATATGAGTAATTTCGACGAATTTTGTGTCGACTAAAACGAATTCATAAAACCGTCTGGTTTTATGAAGATCTTCTGGGATATAGAAGAATCCCAATGGATAGGCTTTCTTGATGACCTCTCTGATTTTTGGGTCGTCGTATTCTGGTTCTACCAGGGCTTCTGGTATAGACAAAGATTTTTGAAAATAGATCTTGATTTCAGGAACTGGAGAAAATCGAACGAGAACAACTGCGTCCGAGTAGGTTGAGGGGATAGAAGGTCCCTTTGATGTTGAAGAGACAATAGGTCTCGATGGAGTAGCGGCAGATGGCCGTGTTGAAGAGGCAGAAGGCCTTGTCGTAGTGATAACCTCCGCTTATTTTTTAGAAAGCTTTGCTCTAGACCTGGTCACCAATGTGAAACCAGCATCCATTGCGTAGCTATCGGACGTCATTGGAGTAGGTGTGTTTGAAGAAGCAATGGGCTTCTTCCCTTTTTCTGTTGCTTTCTCACCGGTCATCACTGGGAGAAGGAGGTTGGCTAGGGAAAGTTTTTCTTCAAGAGTAAGAACTCTCTTGAGAGGTAATCTGCCAAGGGGTTTTCGACCCCTTTTATAGGCAAAATTTGGAAGTCGAAGAAAAATAAAAATGGCTTGCCATCTAGCAAAAATTTGTTTAGACACAAGATTCTTGACATCTTTTTCTAAAACAAATTTAGATGTCCTTGAATCTGTTTTGATAACAAAGCTTTTGTTAATTAAATCGCTTTGAAATTTTTATAGACAAAGTACTATTGAAAGAATTTCTTTCTTCACTGTTGAGTAACTTTTTTAAGTAGAATTCCATATTCCCGAATGGAAATGGACAATGGATTCTTTCTTGTCAAGAGACTGTTTCAGGATTCCTCCATATTCAATATCGGATGCATCGGTCTCCACTATTAAACTAGCCCTTAGGTCTATGAGCGATAAACACAGAATTGACTTGACGAGGGATTTGATTTTTTGGACTGTTTTGGTGTGTTCTTCAGTCCAGGGCTTTGGATTCTTTTTGAGCCTTTCAAAAAGTGGCTTGCAAATGGGTCTCATATTTTGAACGAAATCAGACACATAATTGAGATATCCCAAAAATCTTTGTAGTTGGGTTTTATCCGTAATTTGGTCTGAAAAGTTTGAGGCAAACTCAATGGATATTTGAATGGATTTAATGAGACCCAAATGAATTTCAAATCCAAGAAAACCGATCTTTGTTTGAAAA
>NW_019646587.1:10657-11937 GCF_002806865.2 Cucurbita pepo subsp. pepo
ATAGATTGCTAGACCATCGTAATGAGCTTGAGTTTGTAGAGTCTTTTCTTCGAATTGAATATTCGGAAAAGACGGTTGAGGATACCAGTTTTTCTGATTACTGCTATTATTTTGACTTCTCCTAGAGATTCTTTCAATTCGATTTTAGAGAGGCTCTTCTACCTCATCTAAAATCTCGTCTTCGAATTCTTGAATTTCGTCGTCATTGTTAACGATATTGACAGATGAATCCTGATGTGTTATCCCAGGATTTAGAATTCTATCCACTTTTTCTTCTATTTTGGCCATGGCGGCCTCTTCTTTTGAAATCCTCTTTGTAAATATGTCGAGGTTTGCCGGTCTGAGTATTGGGATTGACTCATCGACTTTCGGTATAGAGTTGCCTGCTTGTTCTTGCAGAGTACCAGAATTTTTTGAGATTTTTCCCTCGATACTCTCAAGCTAGGTAAAGATCGTGGATAAAATCTTGTTTGAATAATTATTTTGATGCTGGATATTCTTGATATCCTTTTGGGTGGGATTGCCCTTTTCTAGTCCTGATGGCATAGTTTTGAAAGAACTAGCTTTGACCTTTTCTCCGTAATAATTGTCAAATTCGACTTCTTCCAACGGAGAATGTTTTGAATATACTTCTTTTCTTCTGGTAGTCTTCCAGCTACTTTGAGTCGAAGTGCATATTTGTAAAATATTTTATACAAACCATTCGAAGATTGATATGTTTTCTTTTATGGTTTTCATATGAGAATACCATTGAGCTCTTAATTCACTTCGCTCAGCTTCTTTGTAGGTTTGGAAGAAAGCTTTTCTCTTTTAAGAGTTGGCAACTGACACAAAATCTGCCTTCAATAATTCTTTGTCTATCTGAAAATCAGCCGTAATGACATTTAGATGACTTTCATAGACGGATTGAGTATCCATATCCGTATGGGTTGGAGATCTTGAGCCATCTTCAGAGTGGATTGATGCCCTTTTTTTTTTTTTCATAACTAACCTCTTTTACCTTTAAGGGTTCATACATTGATCTTGAAACTCCCGACGTACTTGGTGTAGAACACAAGAATTCTTTTACTTTTGATTCTGACGAGGGTTCTTCGCTGAATTTTATTTCAACGCTTCCATCGTCATGTTCGATGATTTGTAATGAGTTTTGAGATTCCTTTTTCCTCGGAAAATTAACATCTTCTATTTTCCAGAGAGTATTTCGGGTTATTTGATCCCAACAAAGAGTTTTTGGAACAGTCACCGAGGACTTTCCAATATTTGCCTCTATGAGCATGGTT
>NW_019646587.1:15153-18536 GCF_002806865.2 Cucurbita pepo subsp. pepo
ATGTAACGACCCGGGAAAGAAAGAAAAAAAACGAGAAAACGAAAAAAAAAAAACTCAGTCGCCGGAAAACCCGCGAGTTTTCTGACGACCGCCGAGTTTCGCGGAACCCACGCGAAACGACGGCCATAGCATGCCTAGCCTTCAGCCCACGACTCCCAGCACCATCAGGATACCTCCAAAGGGAGAAAAGACAGAAAACTACGAGAGAGAGAGAGAGATTTCGAAAAAAAAAAGTCGGCAAGTGTCCAATTTATCCGATGAACCCTCAAACCACCCTCAAACCGATACCAAACGACCTGTTACCGCTACGAGAAGGATCCCTAACGAAAGCACGATAACTCAAGGTGCGTTTTGTGCTTTTTAGTAAACGTCGTCGTGGTATTTCCTAATCGTTCTTAGATTTGTGGTTTTAGGAACCTTTAGGCCGCAAAACTCCCAGAAAAGAAAGAAGGACGACAAATAAAGCGGAAGAGGAAGAAAGAGGACCGAAATCGGCAACGGAAACGCCACGGGAAGAAGAGAGAAAACTCGTCGAAAAATCGGCCAGAGTCGGGTAAGGAAGACGAGGTCCATGGATCCGGGTCAACCCGAACCCAAAACCCAAGAGAGTAAGCCCATTCTTTCCCTCGGCCTCTGCCTTCGGCCCAGCCTAACTACCGCGACCCAAACCTCAGACCAGCCCAGAAGCTACGGTTCAGTTGAAGCAACCCGAGACCAGCCCGACGGTCCAATCAAGCTGGTCTACAACCCAAAAAAAAAATTTCGACCTACCCTAATAAGCTGAGACCCAACGATAGTCTTGGCCCAGTAGCCACCGCAGCCCGTGACTCGGACCACGACTCGAACCGGACTGCGACCCGCGCTTCGACCCGACGCTACCGCACGACGTGGCTCGCTCAACTGCTGCCACATGTCACTTAGCTGCGCAAGCAGTCCCTTGGCTCGGCTCGGTGCGGTGCAAACGGCTCGGGCTCCCTTCGGTGACGCTCCAGCGGCTGTTCGGCTCGGCTCACCTGTTTTCAGCCCAGTTTCCACTGTTTCAACCCTCTCGGATCTGTTTTTGGCCCCGATTAAGGTATCTGAGGCCGTTTTAGAGCCGTATTTCATATTTATTGAATTATAGGGAAATTAATTGTGAAATACTAACAGAAAGTGGTGAACGGTGTGATAGGAAACAAACTTCAGCGACGTAGGAAGCATCTCTCACGGAATGGGAGCTTACGTTTAGCTATTTAGGGAGTACTTCGGCCAAGGCCAACCAAGTAAGTGGCCTTACTATAGGATAGGCTAAAAAATTGTATGAGTTATGATGATGTGTGGATTACGATGCTTGATGATATGTGCAGTATATACATATTTTGATGAATGATGTACTTGGTATGTTTGACGCACTTTGTGGCAATATGATGAGTATGATGATTCCATGATGTTTACATTAATATGATGATGGTTTCCATATTGAGCATGCTAGATGATGATGAGTGCCATATTGCATCATGTCGTTAGATCAACATAGGACACAACCCTAAGAGCTTGAAAATAATATTAATATAAATATCCACCGCATGTGTTACCTAGAGTAACAAAGAGATGAGACTAGAGGGTTGTGTCAGAAGAAACATTACGATGGATTTAGAGGGGCATAGGGCTACTTCCCCTAGAGATGATGAGTGCAGACGCGCACCTTATGATGAGCGCGAATGCGCACAGGTGCGAATGCACACAGATGAGGGTGTTCATGAGGCGCATGACACTATGGGGTTCCGCTGACCTCTGGACGTCGCTATAGATTAGCTTGACCAGAGGGTCCAGGGGGTGTGCGAGCGCCCTGGGGATTCACACTCTCATGTGTGAGTCGTGTGTAGGGAAGTACTATACATCCAATTTGTCCGAGACTGAAGGCCACCCCTAAGATGATTAGAGATAGGTCCCTAATTCATGATTGCATGTGTTTGCATTAGCATGGCCCCTATAGTGGGGTCACTTACTGAGTATTTCTTTGAAATACTCAGGCCGTGTGCCATATTGTTTTTCAGGTAAAGGCAAGGTTCCCACGTACGGTTAACGGTGGCATCGTGATCAGAGACTGTGGCGCGTGCATAGGATAGTTGCATATTTAAAATTTCTAGTGTTGGTTAGGATAGGGCGTTTTGCATTTCATTTATTCATATTATTTAATTTGTAATCATTTTTTTTCATCTTTTTGAACTTCAGCATGATGTTTGAAACACGTAAGTCCGGCAGTGTTTTCTAATGTTTTGAAGTTTTAAATTTTTTCGCTAATAAAGATGAGCATTCTAAGATTTTTATTATGCATTAGAGATGAGCATGAGACGTTAGTGGCGACTCTAGATATGTGAAAATTTAGGGTCGTTACATCAAGTCTTCATCTGTTGTATAGTCAAAATTTAACTTCTTTAATGCCCAAAATGCTTTATGTTCCAATTCCAGGGGTAGATGACATGCCTTCCCAAAAACTAGCTTGTAAGGAGACATTCCTAAAGGGGTTTTGAAGGCTGTCATGTATGCCCATAATGCATCAAGTTTCACCGACCAATCTTTCCTGTTGGGTTGTACCACCTTTTCCAAAATACTTTTAATTTCTCTGTTGGAGACCTCTGCTTGCTCATTGGTTTGTGGGTGATAAGGTGTCGCCACTCTATGTTTTACATTGTATCTCTCTAAAAGACTATTCATCAATCTGTTCATAAAGTGCGTTCCCTCATCGCTGATTAATGCTCTTGGTACACCAAACCTAGTGAATATGTTTCTTTTTAAAAACTTGAGTACCGTCTTCCCATCGTTGGATGGACAAGCTATTGCGTCCACCTACTTGGACACATAGTCGACAGCCACTAGAATATATAAGTTCCCATAAGATGGCGGAAATTGTCCCATAAAGTCAATGCCCCATACATCAAAAAGTTCAACTTCTAGAATTGAATTCAGGGGTAGCTCATGTTTTGTACTGATATTTCCCGTCCTTTGACATTGATCACAACCCTTGCAAAATTCTTTTGTGTCTTTGAAAATTGTTGGCCAATAGAAACTTGATTGAAATACCTTGGCTGCTGTCCTTTGCCCTCCAAAATGACCTCCATATAGAGATGCATGACATTGTTCAAGAATTGTTGGTATTTCACTGTCTGGAATGCATCTTTTCATTATGTCGTCTCCACATTGTTTAAAAAGAAAAGGTTCATCCCAAATGTAACTTTTGGATTCAAGGAAAACCTCTTCCTTTGTTGATAATTTTTCTCTTTGGGTATGATGGCACAAGCAAAAAAATTTGCTATGTCTGCATAACATGGAGTTGCTGTCATTCAGCTACTGCTGTAGCTGCTGCTATTGCTGTTTATCCCAAGCAGCTGTTCATCTGGAAA
>NW_019646587.1:26766-38025 GCF_002806865.2 Cucurbita pepo subsp. pepo
ATGAATTCCTTAGAGGATTCTATAAGGGTCTTGACTTTTGTGTCTTGAGGTGTTTCCTTGGTCCTAACTTGCTTTAGGTTGCAAGCTTGCTCTAATCAACTTGAACCATTGAACATAACTCCTTGTCCTTACGAATAGGCCTTAAAAGAAGTAGCAAGTCATTTGGAGCACATATAGACCTTGAATTTAAAGAAGTAGTCCTAGGGGCATGTTGGTCATTCTATCTGTAATTCTTGGTTTTGGTAATCAACGTGTTCCAATAACTTTCAAACATCTTCACATCTTCAGACATCACATAATAAGGTCTACCACATAATTTAAAAGCATTTGGAGATCTTTTAGGTCATGAACCATAGTTAGATATCCTTAGGGGTAATACAGTTTTGCACCATTTCTTTTGTAACACACCAAAAAATGAAGAAAAGTCATCCATGTAAGACCCAATGAATGCAAGAATAGAAATTGGGAGGATTGGTCAAGGACATCATCCTTAATAATGACCAAGGGATGAAGAATTGTTAGGAAAATTATGGATTTTTTTTTTTTAGAAAAATAGTAATAATATATTATGAACGTGACAAACTACCTAATGACCCTTGAAGATATGGATAATTACGAAACTGCCATTATGACAAGAATCAAATGATCAACCGTGACAATCTGCACAAAATCCATCGAATCTCGACTCTCAGCCTATTGGAGCAAAGATCTTAAACAAGGTAAGGGGTTTGACCCATATCGAATCTCGACTCTCAACAGTGACCATCTCGACTCTTATTACTTGTGGATTCATAGACTAGTCGGAGCAAAGAATCAAAGCCCTATATTCTCCACCTTCAAATTTCTTAAACATGGTAAGGGTTTGACCTATTTGTCGAATGACATCTCTTTCATCATCATGAGGACCTCCAATAAGATGGAATACATACTTTATGATGAAGTTTTAAAATCATATAAGATTAAAAGCTTATTGGACATTCAAAGTTATCTATATTATACGTTTAGTCCATGACAAACTTTCTACTTTATATCTATTTGGTTTGTAAACCTAAGACTATGTCAAATAGGTCTCTAAATTTTTATTTTTTTAAGTTCAACATTTTAGGAGTAAGAAATTGAACTACCGAACTTTGTGATCTTAATTCATACCGTATCTACTAAATTATGCTTAGGGTAGTTCATACCTTATTTGCAAACGGTCAAAATGTATGGGTCAAACTACTATAATACGACAGTTTCTCATTAGTGGAAGCATTTGCGGGTCAAACTAAACTGAGTTTATTATGCGAGTGTCGCCCATCGGACCACTTGAGAGTCGTAATAAACAAATTCCATTATGCGATTGATGTAAGACCGTGACACTAATCATGTCAATTTGAACAAGCTTATAAAATGAATTATTTTGATTGGGTGGCTATAAATTCAATTGATAATTCCATAGTAAATAGATTAGCAAATAAAAATAATGATATTCTTCGAGACTGCGCCCACATTGAAATCGGACCCATTTTCATCGAAATAATATAGACAAGTAACGTAACATTAAAAGCTAATGAGATGTTTAAATTTTATAACTAATAAAAAAAGAAAGAAAGTTAATTTGGTTTTGTATTCTTGTCATATTTGAGTTTGATTTATGTTCGAAAAAATGATGGGAGATTTCGATAAATGAGGGCAAATAATTCCGATCAAAGTGGAAGAAATTAATAAATAAGTATTTTATGCATTGAAATACCTTAACAAATCTTAATAATATAATTCATTAAAACTAATACACCGTATCAAATTTATATCGATTTATTATAATATCATAATCAAAACCCTCCAATTCATGGATATATCGATTTTTTATATTCATTTTGCCGGCCATGTGTAGCAAATATCATACAATTTGGTTTTATAGTTGAACATACAAATACCATGTTCAACCACTAACCACAAACATAGAGTATCGTTGCATTTGGTTCTATCTCTATCATCCTTGTATATATCAAAGTAATGCGACCAGCCAGACCACTGGAAGGTGCAGTAAAACTGTGTTGAGCCCCAAAAGTTTGGTCGAAAACTAAAAGCGTAACCGCTCAAAGGTGGGAGATGATGGACTCCCAAGTCATCATCACCAGATTTGCAGTGAATAGTGAGCTGATCATGACTTCTTAGAACATTTGTTATGTTTACTGTAATCGGTGGGTTTCGGAAGATTTTTCCATCGATGTTAGTAAATAGGGTAGCAAAGAACAATGACAATAGGAGAGACCGTGAAAGTGTTGAAAATGAATTCATTTTGTAAATATGAGAATATTTGTGCTGGATTTGTTCCACTTTTATATGAGTAAAATTAGGTTCCATTGTCAATTACACCCACTAAAACTAAAGAAACATATTATTGTTATATTGGAATGGGTAACCACCACCATGTTAAGCTTGTATATTTTTTTATTTATTATTAGTAATATTTTAGTTATTTTCAAAACCACCCATGGGAGCTATTGTTAACCATCTGTTGTTAGCAGTAACACCGGTTCTAAAGTGTAATGCAATGGTCCTTTAAATTTAAAGTTGATGAACAAGGATGACGTTTCAATATTTTATATTCTTGTTGTGAATGAAGGCAATTATGGACATGTTTGGTAACGAGTTCTCCTTCATTGTTTACAATAAAAATAGAACCATGTTTTTTAATTGAAAAATATACATTTGAAACTCCTTAGGGGTCTTATGGAAACTCCACGAGAGAGTAGCATGAATGAGTTAAACAATACTGAGTAAGTAATCAATTCATGGGTGTTTAAAACACTCAATTAATTTTTTTATTAATTATTCTATAATCTCTTAAAATAATTAATATTTTTTTAATTATTCTATAATCTCTTATTGAGATTGAATTAAAAAAAATGTAATTCAATATATTTAGAGGGTGATTTTATAAAATATATATTGAGATTGAATTAAAAAAAATGTAATTCAATGTTTTAAAATAAATAAATAGATTTTTTTAATAAATTAACATTTTATTTTTATTGAAAATAAAATTTAAACAAATGACCCCGTCTTACCAACCTAACACAAATATTCATTGGTGTGGGTTGATTCCATTATTTAATAAGGGTTGCTTAGGTTAAAAAATTTACAGTCAAATAATGGAACTGGATCTAAAAAATGTCTCAACAAAACCTAATCCAACTCATGAAAACTCCATAGTGTGCAATTACGATATCATACTATGAGAGTTACACTCATCACAATAATGTCAAAAAATATTAACCCCGATTTAGTTTTTTTCATCGTGTGGTTCTTATTAAGATTTCAACTTTAAGCAGAGAATGACGATGATTCGATACAATTAGCAGAAGACATTGGGGATGCTCTAATCCTCAGCGTGGATAGTCCGATTGAATCTTGGATTTTGGATTCAGGTGCGTCTTTTCATTCGTCTCCAAATAAAGAGTTGTTTCGAAATTTCAAGGAGATGTCTTGCCAACAACAAAGATTTGAAGATCGAAGTAAAAGGAGATGTCTGCATAAAAACTCCGACAGGAAATTAGTGGACATTAAAGGATGTTAGATATATTCCTAGTCTCAAGAAGAACTTGATCTCTATTGGTCAGTTGGATAGCACAGGTTATGCAACAAAGTTTAGTAAGAGTTCGTGGAAGATTGTGAAGGGTGCTATGATGGTAGCACGTGGCACAAAATCTGGAACTTTATACACAATTGCAGGGTGTATGAATAGAGCTGCTGTTGCTGAAGTGTTTCAAATTGAAGTATATGGCACAATAGAGTTGGACAAAGCCAGAAAGAGTTTTTGGAAGGTCTGAAATATGTTGATATGAGTTCTTGTGAGAACTGCGTTATGAGGAAACAGAAACAAGTTAGCTTCACAAAGTCTGCCACATAATTGAAGAAAAGTACCCGGACAACGAAGCCAGTGGGAGTTGAGGTTGACTTGCAGAATAATTCATAGAGTGATGTTGTAGCAGATACTCGAGAAACTCCTGAGACTGTTGCTGACAAACTAGAGGTGAAGCAAGTGGGAGCTGAGGTTGAGTTGGTGAAAGATTCACATAGTGATGTTATAGTGGATACTCAAGAAACTTCTGAGACTCTTGCTAAGGAACCAGTGGTGAAGCAAGTTGGTGTTGAGGGTTTAGTGACTTGAGCCCTTACAATTTACATGAGCTCTATCATCCTAGCTTAATTTACATATTCAAAATACAATTCTTAATGTACATACAAATAATAGTGGAAATCCATATTTATCAATAATGTGATGAAAATGGAAAAAGTGAAAATAATAAAAGTGGGAAAAGTGAAAATAATAAAACAAAAGATAGAAGACAAACAAACATGATGAGATATGTGAGGAAATATGTTTCATCCTGACATATTTCACCTGCGATTTATTTTTTTTTTTTTACCAATAGTTTAACGACTATTCAGTCATTGATGATGATATTTACAGAGGTGGTTGAGAATCCAAGAATGGATCATTGAGATCATAAATCGTGTCTTCCTCTTCTTCTTCTACAATAGAAGGAGAAGATGTCGAACCGACTAATGCGGCCTCTTGAAGAAGCTTTTGAAAATCAGCTTCCGAAGTTGTCTGGGCTAATGCAGCGAGTAGCTTCGACTTTGAATTAAGGAATTCGGAGGTCCTCTTCTTGGATAAATCCTGAAGGTGGCCATTCTATGATAGCCAGACCTTTACCGCTTTGATATCTGCGTGGGTATAAGTATATTTATCCCACCATTTGATTTTAATAGTTTTGAAGACCTGTTTTATTTGGTCTTCCGCTTCTTTTATTTGAAAATTCTAAGTTAAAATCCAAGGAATTTGAAAGTATACGCAAAAGCGCATGGTTAATGGAAATGGGGTTTTGAATATATTTTGAATAAAGTAGTGGAAGGATTCCTGTATTGGAACGGGGAATATATCTTTGGCTGATCCAAAGATTTTCCACCATTTGATGAACCAAAATGGATAATGAATTTTATGAGCATTCTGGCAAAATTGGATAAACCATGAGTGCTCATAATTTTGATACCAAATGACATTGAACCATGCCATCTGATAGTCTCTGTATGAGTAGGAGTGAGGAACAAACGGTTTTGAAAAAGTCTTTTCCGTGTACGGATCTTGATTCCAGTACGTCGGATTCATGACTTTGAAAATTTTTAACTTTGAGTACGCGATTTTTGAAGGATCATCGCGACTCGGAATATGAGTAATTTCGACGGATTTTGTGTCGACTAAAATGAATTCATAAAACCGTCTGGTCTTATGAAGATCTTCCGGGATATAGAAGAATCTCGATGGATAGGCTTTCTTGACGACCTCGCTGATTTTTGGGTCGTCGTATTCTGGTTCTACCAGGGCTTCTGGTATAGACACAGATTTTTGAAAATAGGTCCTGATTTCAGGAACTGGAGAAAATCGAACGGGAACAACCGCGTCCGAGTAGGTTGAGGGGACAGAAGGTCCCTTTGAAGTGGAAGAGACAGTAGGTCTCGATGGAGTAGCGGCAGATGGCCGTGTTGAAGAGGCAGAAGGCCTCGTCGGAGTGATAACCTCCGCTTGTTTTTTAGAAAGCTTTGCTCTAGACCTGGTCACCAATGTGAAACCAGCATCCATTGCGTAGCTATCGGACGTCATTGGAGTAGGTGTGTTTGAAGAAGCAATGGGCTTCTTCCCTTTTTCTGTTGCTTTCTCACCGGTCAACACTGGGAGAAGGAGGTTGGCTAGGGAGAGTTTTTCTTCGAGAGTAAGAACTCTCTTGAGAGGTAATCTGCCAAGGGGTTTTCGACCCCTTTTATAGGCAAAATTTGGAAGTCGAAGCAAGATAAAATGGCTTGCCATCTAGCAAAAATTTGTTTAGACACAAGATTCTTGACATCTTTTTCTAAAACAAATTTAGATGCCCTTGAATCTGTTTTGATAACAAAGCTTTTGTTAATTAAATCGCTTTGAAATTTTTGTACACAAAGTACTATTGAAAGTATTTCTTTCTTCACTGTTGAGTAATTTTTTTGAGTAGAATTCCATATTCCCGAATGGAAACGGACAATGGATTCTTTCTTGTCAAGAGACTGTTTCAGGATTCCTCCATATCCAATATCGGATGCGTCGGTCTCCACTATTAAACTAGCCCTTAGGTTTATCAGCGATAAACACGGAATTGACTTGACAAGGGATTTGATTTTTTGGACTGTTTGTGTGTGTTCTTCAGTCCAGGGCTTTGGATTCTTTTTGAGCTTTTCAAAAAGTGGCTTGCAAATGGGTCTGATATTTTGAACGAAATAAGACACATAATTGAGACATCCCAAAAATCTTTGTAGTTGGGTTTTATCCGTAATTTGGTCCGAAAAGTTTGAGGCAAACTCAATGGATCTTTGAATGGGTTTAATTAGACCCAAATGAATTTCAAATCCAAGAAAACGGATCTTTGTTTGAAAAAGTTTAATTTTTGGTTTAGACACAACTAAACCGCTTCTTTTGACTGTCGTAAAAAATGTTTGAAGATGCTTGAAGTGTTGATCGATGTTTTGAGAAAAAATCAGAACATCGTCAACATAAACAATTGAAAAGGATTGAAAATATCATTCATAATCTTTTGAAATTCGGATGGAGCGTTTTTTAGCCCAAATGGCATAACGTTCCATTCGTATTGTCCGAAAGGGACATTGAAAGCCGTTTTGTACTTGTCTTTTTCTGAAATCTGGATTTGCCAAAATCCTGATTTCATATCAAATTTTGAAAATACTTTTGCATTTGAAATTCTTTGCATTAAATCTGATTTATTTGGAATTGGATATCTAATCCATTCCAAAACCTTATTTAAGGGTTTGTAGTTTATTACCAGTTGTGGGACTCCACGTTCCTTCTCTGCCTGGTTGTTGACGTAAAAAGCCGCACATGACCAGGGGCTCTTTGACGGCCTAATAAGACCCTTCTGCAAAAGATCATTGATTTCTGCTCTGCAGAATGTTAGTAATTCCTTATTCATTTGAATAGGTCGGGCCTTCGTAGGAATATTTTTCTCCTCGAAGTTTTTGACATAAGGAAGATTAACTATGTGTTGCTTCCTATTCCAAAAGGCATTAGGGATAGTTGAACAAATCTCCCTTTCTATTTGAGTTTGTAAAGTTTTGATTTTAGACTGGACGGTCTTACTTTGAATTTGTTCTTCTATTCTTTTGAATGAAATTTCTTCCTTCAAAAAAGAAATTTGTTTTTCTTTATAATTTAATACATTTATTGATTGAATAATTGTATTCTTTTGAAGGTAATTTATTTCACTAATCCTTATGGGAGGAAGGAAATTAAATTTTATCTTCTTTCCTAGGGCTTTTGACTCTAACCCCTTTTCAGTTATTTTAGAAGGGTATAATTGAGTAATGAAAGGAGTACCTAGGATTAGTTCTTGTCCTAAGTCCTTTACTAAAAGAAAGGAATTTACGAAGCAAATTCCGTCATTACAAACATGGACTTTAGATAATTTGTAATTAATTTTGAGTCTATTGTTATTTGCACCTCTAAGGCCCTCAGTAGTTTTTTCAAAATACTTTGTAGGTATTAGGCCTTCTTGAATGCAATTTTGATCGGCTCCAGTATCTATGAGAGCCTTTAGTGTGATTTTGAAATCATAAATTTTTAAGGTAACGAGAGCGTACAATTATTGGTATTGAGGAGTGGTGATGGCTCCAATGAAGGAACTTTGAAAGTCATCCTCGTCCAGGTTTGGTTGCGCCGTTTCCTTTCGTTCGGGCAGCCGTTCCTGAAGATTGAGAACTTCTTGGCGAAGCATATAGGATTCTGACCTGGTTTCAGATCTTAATGCCTGTACTTCTTGTTTGAGATTATTAATCTCTCTTTGTAGGTCTTGAGTAGTGAGTTCTCTCGGTTTTTCAAACCTTTGGAGAACTGATTGAAGTTTGTAGGGATTTCTTTCTTCCCTTTCAGGTGGCTTAGAGATTGTCATGGCATCTCTGAGTCGTTGAGCGATTTTCTGTTGAATTTCTGGATCTTGAACTTTTTCTACTACTTCGAGTAGAATTTCTTGATCCTTTGTAAGGACATTTATGCATCCTTCGCACGTCCTCTTTCCTTCTTGTCCTGATTCATATTCTGTGCTAGAATATGAATCGGATTCTTCTTGGAGTTCGAGGATTTCTCCCTCGCTTGATTGTTCTGAGTCGGTTAGAGCCAGTCGTAGTAGCTGATTTTTCAGCTCTTGATCTATATCCAACTCATTGATCTTTCCTCTTATCGGACACTTGTTAGCATAGTGTCCTTCTTCTCGACATTTGAAGCAAGTTTGCTTTTTCTTTCCTCTATGGGTTTTTGTAGGAGTATACTTTCTTCTTGAATATGTTGGCTTTTGAGATTGTACTGGTTTGTTTCGATACTTTTCTCTGGGCCTGTACGAATTATAAGGCTTTGGATGCGTCTTAACCTTCTTCCTTCTGGAGGTTGAGGGGGCCTCTATCCCCTTGCATCCATATTGATCGCAAAATCTTCCAAGCTCTTTTCTATTTGATATCGAAGAATTGAGCTTGTTTTGAATCTTTGACTCATTGCAAAGTCTGAGTTCTTCTTCTATGATGAAGGATGCTATTGACCCGTATGACAAAGTCTGCCATGGAATTGTTCCATTATACTTTGTCTTAAGACCGTCTTTGATCCTTCTTGAGAAGTGTTTTGGTAGTCCATTGACAAAATTCTCTTTCCAGAATTCCAACGAACTGTCTGTTCTAATAAGAACTTTGCTGAAATACATGTCTTTGTACCACCTGAAATCTCCTAAGGTGGGGCACTTCAGGTTCATGAGTATTTCGGCGGATCTTTCCTGGTATTTCAAGGGGTCGCCAACGAAGAATTCTATAAGGGTATAAATGAGGGTGTTGACAGGATCCTCTACCCTTTCATGTTGTACTTCGGTCCTAGTTGATGGACCTTCCTCTTTGATGATTTGAGTAGTTGGCCTAATGACATAGTGGCTTAATATCTGTTGGCGAGTTGCTTCATCGAGATATTTGTCCCACCAGTCCTTGAGTTGCCCGGTAAATTCGTTCACTAAAACTTGAGCTATTTGATGGTCGGATTTATGGCCCTGTAATTTATACGCGTCTGCGGCCATCATCATTTCATTGACAACATTCATTATTTTATAGTCAGACAATCAATCGATATTCCATTTATAGATTGGTAGACCATCGCAATGAGCTTGAGTTTGTAGAGTCTTTTCTTCGAATTGAATATTCGAAAAAGACGGTTGAGGATACCAGTTTTTCTGATTACTGGTATTATTTTGACTTCTCCTGGAGATTCTTTCAATTCGATTGTAGAGAGGCTCTTCTACCTCATTTAAAATCACGTCTTCGAATTTTTGAATTTCGTCGTCATTGTTAACGACATTAATAGATGAATCCTGATGTGTTATCCTAGGATTTAGGATTCTATCCAACTTTTCTTCTATTTTGGCCATCGCGGCCTCTTCTTTTGAAATCCTCTTTGTAAATACGTCGAGGTTTGCCGGTCTGAGTATTGGGATTGACACATCGACTTTTGGTACAGAGCTGCCTACTTGTTCTTGCAGAGTACCATAATTTTTTGAGATTTTTCCCTCGATACTCTCAAGCTAGGTGGAGATCGTGGATAAAATCTTGTTTGAATAATTATTTTGATGTTGGATATTCTTGATATCCTTTAGGGTCGGATTACCCTTTTCTAGTCCTCCTGCGATAGTTTTGAAAGGATTAGCTTTGACCTTTTCTCCGTAATAATTGTCAAATTCGACTTCTTCCAACGGAGGATGTTTTGAATATACTTCGCTTCTTCTGGTAGTCTTCCAGCTTCTTTGAGTCGAAGTGCATATTTGCAAAATATTTTCTTCAAACCATTCGAAGAATGATATGTTTTCTTCTATGGTTTCCATATGAGAATACCATTGAGCTCTTAATTCACTTTGCTCAGCTTCTTTGTAGGTTTGGAAGAAAGCTCTTCTCTTTGAAGAGTTGGCAGTTGACATAAAATCTGCCTTCAATAATTCTTTGTCTATCTGAAAATCAGCCGTAATGACATTTAGTTGACTTTCATAGACGGATTGAGTATCCATATCCATATGGGTTGGAGATCTTGAGCCATCTTCATAGTGGATTGATGTTCTTTTTTGATCATAACTGACATCTTTTACCTTTAAGGGGTCATACATTGATCTTGAAACTCTCGACGTACTTGGTCTAGAACTCAAGAATTCTTTTACTTTTGATTCTGACGAGGGTTCTTCGCTGAATTTTATTTCAACGCTTTCATCGTCATGTTCGATGATTTGTAATGGCTTTTGAGATTTCTTTTTCCTCGGAAGTTTAGCATCTTCTACTTTCCAGAGAGTATTTCTGGTTATTTGATCCCAAGAAAGAGTTTTTGTTACAGTCACCGAGGACTTTCCAATATTTGCCTCTATGAGCATGGTTGATCCTTTTGGCGAGGACTGAAGAATGAGTTTCAGCCTTGATGTTCAAATTGTTTTATTGTAAGTCCAGCATGAGGGCGGATAATATGTGCGGGTCGTGGAGCGACAAAGTAAAATTTGGATAACAATTGAAATAGACTGGTTCATTCTCTAGATTGGATTGAACCATTCCCAATAAAGAATTTGAGAAATCTTTGAGTAAAGAATTTGAGAAATCTTTGAGTAAAATTGAAGGTTGAGATTTGGTATATATTTTTAGGATCTACCTTTGGAATAATCCAATTTTGGAGTTGATCTTCGATCCTGGTAATCTGATATTCTTGATTGACAGTATTTGACATTGTGTGATTTTCTCCCCTTCTATGTTCATTTGAACTTTCTTCTTCCTTGGTAGAACATTTGAATTGGTTTGATTTTATGAGCTTTCTTAGAAATTTGTTCATAAGAAGATAGACAAGATAAGAGATAGAGTAGATTATTTTTTCTCTCAATTCTTCAATTGATATTCAAGAGAGAGCTATCGGCCGATTGATGCTCTCCTTACATTGATGAAGTCGTTTTATAGACTTCGAATTTGAACGTGAATTTGAAAAACACCAACTAAGAGATAAGATCAAATCTATCAGGACAGGACCGTGCAAGATCTGCTTTCCTAAAAGTAAGAAAAGGCATAAAGCAAACTAATAATTTAGAAGACTAATAATTTACAAACACTTATAATTCACATGTAAGCCTTCACTGTGTGGCTGACAAGTTGTCAATCTTTGTTTTGTCTCTGATAAAGGTG
>NW_019646587.1:39967-47610 GCF_002806865.2 Cucurbita pepo subsp. pepo
AGCCCTTACAATTTACATGAGCTCTGTCATCCTAGCTTAATTTACATATTCAAAATACAATTCTTAATGTACATACAAATAATTAGATGAAAGTGGAAATCCATATTTATCAATAATGTGATGAAAATGGAAAAAGTGAAAATAATAAAAGTGGGAAAAGTGAAAATAATAAAACAAAAGATAGAAGACAAACAAACATGATGAGATATGTGAGGAAATATGTTTCATCCTGACATATTTCACCTACGATTTTTTTTTTTTTTTTTAATGTCGTAGCGGCCTCTTGAAGAAGCTTTTGAAAATCAGCTTCCGAAGTTGTCTGGGCTAATGCAGCGAGTAGCTTCGACTTTGAATTAAGGAATTCAGAGGTCCTCTTCTTGGATAAATCCTGAAGGTGGCCATTCTCTGATAGCCAGACGTTTACCGCTTTGATATCTGCGTGGGTACAAGTATATTTATCTCACCTTTTGATTTTAATAGTTTTGTACTTGTCTTTTTTTGAAATTTAGATTTGCCAAAATCCTCATTTCATATCAAATTTTGAAAATACTTTTGCATTTGAAATTCTTTGCATTAAATCTGATTTATTTGGAATTGGATATCTAATCCATTCCAAAATCTTATTTAAGGGTTTGTAGTTTATTACCAGTCGTGGGACTCCATGTTCCTTCTCTGCCTGGTTGTTGATGTAAAAAGCTGCACATGACCAGAGGCTTTTTAATGTCCTTATAAGACCCTTCTGCAAAAGATCATTGATTTCTGCTCTGAAGAATATTAGTAATTCCTTATTCATTTGAATAGGTCGGGCCTTCGTAGGAATATTTTTCTCCTCGAAGTTTTTGACATAAGGAAAATTAACTATATGTTGCTTCCTATTCCAAAAGGCATTAGGGATAGTTGATCAAATCTCCCTTTCAATTTGAGTTTGTCAAGTTTTGATTTTAGACTGGACGGTCTTACTTTGAATTTGTTCTTCTATTCTTTTGAATAAAATTTCTTCCTTAAAAAAAGAAATTTGTTTTTCTTTATAATTTAATACATTTATTGATTGAATCATTGTATTCTTTTGAAGGTTATTTATTTCACTAATCGTTATAGGAGCTTCTTTCCTAGGGCTTTTGACTATAACCCCATTTTAGTTATTTTAAAAGGGTATAATTGAGTAATGAAAGGAGTACCTGCGATTAGTTCTTGTCCTAAGTCCTTTACTAAAAGGAAGGAATTTACGAAGCAAATTTCGTCATTACAAACATGGACTTTAGAATGCAATTTTGATCGGCTCCAGTATCTATAAGAGCCTTTAGTGTGATTTTGAAATCATAAATTTTTAAGGTAACGAGAGCGTACCATTAATGATATTGAGAAGTGGTGATGGCTCCAACAAAGGAACTTTGAAAGTCATCCTCGTCCAGATTTGGTTACGCCGTTTCCTTTCGTTCGGGCAGCCGTTCCTGAAGATTGAGAACTTCTTGGCAAAGCATATAGGATTCTGACCTTGTTTCAGATCTTAATGCCTGTACTTCTTGTTTGAGATTATTAATCTCTCTTTGTAAGTCTTGAGTAGTGAGTTCTCTCGGTTTTTCAAACCTTTGGAGAAATGATTGGAAGTTTGTAGGGATTTCTTTCTTCCCTTTCAGGTGGCTTAGAGATTGTCATGGCATATCTGAGTCGTTGAACGATTTTCTGTTGAATTTCTGGATCTTGAACTTTTTCTACTACTTCGAGTAGAATTTCTTGATCCTTTGTAAGGACATTTATGGATCCTTCGCACGTTCTCTTTCCTTCTTGTCCTGATTCATATTCTATGCTAGAATATAATCGGATTCTTCTTGGAGTTCGAGGATTTCTTCCTCGCTTGATTTACTTTCTTCTTGAATATGTTGGCTTTTGAGATTGTACTGGTTTGTTCCGATACTTTTCTTTGGGCCTGTACGAATTATAAGGCTTTGGATGCGTCTTAACCTTCTTCCTTCTGGAGGTTCAGGGGGCTTCTATCCCCTTGCATCCATATTGATCGCAAAATCTTTCAAGCTCTTTTCTATTTGATATCGAAGAATTGAGCTTGTTTTGAATCTTTGACTCATTGCAAAGTCTGAGTCCTTCTATGATGAAGGATGCTATTGACTCTTATGACAAAGTCTGTCATGGAATTGTTCCATTATACTTTGTCTTAAGACCGCCTTTGATCCTTCATGAGAAGTATTTTGGTAGTCCATTGACAAAATTCTCTTTCCAGAATTCCAACGAACTATTTGTTCTAATAAGAACTTTGCTCAAATACATGTGTTTTTACCACCTGACATCTCCTAAGGTGGGGCACTTCAGGTTCATGAGTATTTCGGCGGATCTCTCCTGCTATTTCAAGGGGTTGCCAACGAAGAATTCTATAAGGGTATAAATGAGGGTGTTGACAGCATCCTCTACCCTTTCATGTTGTACTTCGGTCCTAGTTGATGGACCTTACTCTTTGATGATTTGAGTAGTTGACCTAATGACATAGCGGCTTAATTTCTGTTGGCGAGTTGCTTCATCGAGATATTTGTCCCACCAGTCCTTGAGTTGCCCGGTAAATCCGGTCACTAAAACTTGAGCTACTTGATGGTCGGATTTATGGCCCTGTAATTTATACGCGCCTGCGGCCATCATCATTTCATTGGCAACATTCATTATCAGATAGTCGGACAATCCATTGATATTCCATTCATGATTGCTAGACCATCGTAATGAGCTTGAGTTTGTACAGTCTTTTCTTCGAATTAAATATTTAGAAAAGACGGTTGAGGATACCAGTTTTTCTGATTACTGGTATTATTTTGACTTCTCCTAGAGATTCTTTCATTTCGATTTTAGAGAGGCTCTTCTACCTCATCTAAAATCTCGTCTTCAAATTCTTGAATTTCGTCGTCATTGTTAACGACATTGACAGATGAATCCTGATGTGTTATCCTAGGATTTAGGATTCTATCCAACTTTTCTTCTATTTTGGCCATCGCGGCCTCTTCTTTTGAAATCCTCTTTGTAAATACGTCGAGGTTTGCCAGTCTGAGTATTGGGATTGACTCATCGACTTTCGGTACAGAGTTGCCTGCTTGTTCTTGCAGAGTACCAGAATTTTTTGAGATTTTTCCCTCGATACTCTCAAGCTGGGTAAAGATCGTGGATAAAATCTTGTTTGAATAATTATTTTGATGCTAGATATTCTTGATATCCTTTAGGGTGGGATTGCCCCTTTCTAGTCCTTCTGGGATAGTTTTGAAAGGACTAGCTTTGACCTTTTCTCCGTAATAATTGTCAAATTCGACTTCTTCCAATGGAGTATGTTTTGAATATAGTTCTTTTCTTCTGGTAGTCTTCCAGCTTCTTTGAGTCGAAGTGCATATTTGTAAAATATTTTATACAAACCATTCGAATAATGACATGTTTTCTTTTATGGTTTCCATATGAGAATACCATTGAGCTCTTAATTTACTTCGCTCAGCTTCTTTGTAGGTTTGGAAGAAAGCTTTTCTCTTTGAAGAGTTGGTAGCTGACATAAAATCTGCGTTCAAAAATTCTTTGTCTATCTGGAAATCAGCCGTAATGACATTTATCTGAAAATCCGCATCTTCATCATGTAAAATTGATGGAATAAGAAAAGAGAATAAGCAAATAGAGAGTTATCCCGGTTTGTTGCCATTCGTCAATGGAAGTTCCCTTCTCTTGAGCTCTCACGTCCACCTCTTTGCCCTAATCAATCCTTGTTGGTCTCCTTTTCCTTTTGCTGTCCACAGCTGCTGGATTAGAGTTTTCTTATTCTTCTCTGGTTTCACAGCAGAAGCTGCTACTGTGTAATTCGATTTTCTCCTCAAAATGTGGCTCTTCTCTTCTTGGTCTTCCTTTTACTTTTATATTGAGCATGGGTTCCCCTTTAGGGCTGAAAAGAAATAAGTAGTACACATAGGATGTTCCTCATTGGGTAGTCAATGACCCACTTGGACTGCTGACGTGGATTTATTATTTCCATGTCATCCCCCATTTGTTTCCAAATTCGCTACTCCACATGGTTTAGCATAAATGTCTGAAATTTTACCACATAACTCAATTAAATATACAATTAAGATCGATTTATGCCAAATCATATCTTTTTTCACGTTGGACCGCAATAAACGATTTCATGCTCACTAAGTAGAATAAATGGGGTTATAAATGAGAAAATGGTGAATAAGAGTGCAATATTAACTCCAAAAAGACTTGATATGACTCTACTTTTAGATAGTTATCACACCCCCAAACTTAAAAGATTGCTCATCCTTGATCAATCATTCTCTCCACTCTCCCTTTTTTTTTTTCTCATTAACAAAATGTTTGTAGAGTATTCATCAAAGGCATGATTTAGATCACATTCTTTACATTTCACCCTACACTTATCACCAAATCTTACAAGAAAAAAATAACACATTCCTCACTTCCACCGTTTTCCCCAAAACACTTCTAAAATGATTACTATGCCTTTACCTTTGCTTTTGTGACTTGGCTTCATAATTTATTTGAGTAACTTTCTACGTTTTTTTTTTCTCCCAAGAATCCTTCAAGTCATCCCCCTATTCAATGGGTACCTCCACTTGTGGTGCAAATCACCTAAGTGTTCAAGGGATGACTATATAGGCTAACACTCATTCAACCTTAGCTCGACTCTTTTGTTAGCATCATGTAGTTTTCAATGTGGCCACATTTGTGATGCAACTCACCTGAACAATAAGGATACTTTTTTTTTTCTTTTTTTTTTTTCAAAAACACACCGCTCACCTTTACTGTTTTATTTATCCATAAAGCATTTAACAATACATCCCTAGTTCTTGCACAAGACATCATGACTACATATGAAACAAAAAATGCATGATCTATTACCCTTTCTAGAACTTCATGCTTCTAGGTTGCATGCATGAGCATGATTCAAAATTATATGCAGTCAATACAACAAAACAAACACAACATAAGGATGCATGCTTCTAAATCAGGCAGCAAGGTAAATCAGACAGCAAGGTTATAAAAAGTGTGGTAAGAGAATTCCCTTGATTTTAGGCATTATTAGAGGAAGTGTTCTCTTCCTCCTCTACCGCATGCGATGATTCTTTGCGGCTCCACTCTTTAAAAATTTCGTCTGGAAAACTTGGGAATGCTGAATTTTTGGACTTGGTTCTTAAGGCTTTATGTATTTCCTCATCCCTCTTTTTGACATAAGACCAATACGCCTTACAACTCCCTTCACTGTTTTCACACCAGCTAAGTAAAGCCTCTTGTTGTTTTAGCAGTTGATCCATATCGTCTGTTGCTCTGCTGTCCCTCCTTTTGCCACTGCTGGCGCCATCCCTATGGGTTTCTATGTAGTCCATCAAATTCCTTGCCTCAAGTCTTTCTTCTTCCTCATCAAAAGGGACTGCAGCCTCCAGGCACAGCATGGTTATCAGCTGTGGAAAAAACAGCCTCCCCATTTTCTTACTTGCACATTTGACAATCTCATCCGCTACAATCTTGCCCACATCGATGCTCAAATTCATTATGATTGCATACACAAGTAAAACTCTGTCAGCTAACAATGTAGTATCATGTGTAGCGAGTAGTAAGTTGGTTTTTACGAAGGCAGCCAAAACTTTCGCTTCGGGGTTGAGGTCTGCTGCTATTATCGTCCTTGCTCCTTCTCTCGAGAGTTGCCACCGTGTTTCTTCTATGGCTACCATCTTCAAGGCCATCTCAAGTTGATCATCCGATGGAGCTAGCACCATTTCGTTGAAGGTGGCATACTCAAAAGATTGTAGGTGAAACAGTTGGTTGATGGCTTTAGGGCTCCAATCAACTATTTTTCCTCTTACTAATGTTGTGTACCCTTCTACTTGATCAATATGTGCGTAAAACTCCTTCACTATCGGCACTATAGCTTGTTCCCTTTTGTGACAGAACATCTCCCACCCTAGATCGTTGATGACGTTAAGAAAGGACTCCAGGAATGTAAGGTAAAATGCTGGGAACCTTCTTTCCACCAACACTACTCTTGACTTGAAGAGTTCATACCTGTTGTACGCCTCCTCGTTTGAGAATATTCCTTTTTGTGTTGGGAGGTTCTCCATTTTGTTCTTGCCCTTTTCTTTTCATTTCGAACCGGTGCCCGTTAGGAAGAGATCTTGATTTATTTCTTGCACTTCATCTTGCTGCACTTCTTCCTTTCCTCGCACCATTTTGTTCCCTCTTTTTCTCGGTGCCATGATTGTCGGTTGCAAGCTATTTTTTTTTTTTTTTTTTATCCTTGTTGCTTGTAAGTTTGAAAGTGAATTGTTATCTCTTGTGGAAGTAGTTTGTATATAACACAAAGGATGACTTCTTGGGGAAGTAATTTATTTTTTATTTATTTTTTTTTTTTTACACAAAAGAAAATAGGCTACTGTATGCAACTACAGTAGTCTGCTGTCAAGAACAGATAGCAGTTTGTATTTTTTTTTTTTAACAGTAGTCTGCTGTCATTTCGACAGCAGGCTGCTGTACTTTGGGTAGGACAGTAGTTTGTTTATTTATTTATTTTTATTATATATAACATAGCAGTCTGAATACAGCAGACTGCTGCCAAATTTTTTTTTTTAATGCAGCAGATTGCTATAAATTTTTTTTTTTAAAGTTTTCCTTTTTCTTGTTTGATATCAATTGATGTCATCTTTTTGTGTTGGTGTTTTGACTTGAGGTTTCGTGAGAAAGCGCACACAAATTAGATCAAATTCATGCAAATGAGGAAGAACGCGGTACTTCATGGCAACATACACCGAAAAAGAATAACTTTGACACTAATCACAACTTAGTATGTACCAAATGTAATTAACCTCCTTACTACTTTGAAATTAGCATGGTTAACCACATCAGAATCCACCTAATTCACCTACAAAAAAAAAATTAGCTACTTTCTTGGGGCATGCGAGTCATTCATGATAAAAATGTAAAATAACATCTAAAAAAAACTATCATTCTAAGATAAGTGAAGATAACTATTTAAAAACAATTAAAAGTGCATAAATAAAAGGAGAAGAAAAACTAACTTGGCTTCCCGGGAGTTTGTTACCTGTTATCGTTTCTTGTCAGCTCCCGTTTGCTCCAAAATGTTTTATTTTTCAGCTTTTTAAGCTTAAAGAGGCAATGCCTATTCTACTTCTCCACCCAAATATGGCTTCAGTCTCTGTCCATTCACTGTGAGAGGTCTCCTTTCGTCTCCATGTTTTATCGTTATTGTCCCATAGGGAGTGCCTTCTTCAACTACAAACAGACCAGACCATCTTGATTTTAATTTTCAAGGGAATAACTTCAGTCTTAGTTGAATAGCAACACTCTTTGTCCTTGGTAGAATTCTTTGGGCCTAATTTTGTTGTCATGCCACATTTTTGTTTTTTCTTTGTACATCTTAGCATTTTCGTAGGCTAGGTACCTGAATTTTTCCAATTCATTTAGTTGCATTCGCCTCAAGTGTAACGACCCAGGAAAGAAAGAAAAAAAAAGAGAAAACGAGAAAACGGAAAAAAAAAAAAAAAAACTTAGTCGCCGGAAAACCCGCGAGTTTTCCAACGACCACCAAGTTTTGCGAAACCAACGCGAAACGACGGCCACAGCATGCCCAGCCTTCAGCCCAC
>NW_019646588.1:0-1163 GCF_002806865.2 Cucurbita pepo subsp. pepo
TGTAAACCTCTTCCTGAGAGGGGAGTATAGGTCCACGTCGATAACCTATTAGCTAACCAGGACACGGGGATCACATCCCTCAAGCTTAGGTGACTCTATGGTCCTGAGGGATGAGCTAGCCAACCTCCATCACCCTACTAGGATCACATCCCTCAAGCTTAGGTGACTCTATGGTCCTGAGGGATGGGCTAGCCAACCTCCATCACCCTACTCGTCAGTCTCGTTCTACAACAATGCAATGGAACTATTTTTAATAGTGGGTGAGTATTCAAAATATTCAATAAGCAACAATGCAATGGAACTATTTTTAATAGTGGGTGAGTATTCAAAATATTCAATAAGATTGTAACGACCCTAAATTTTTCCACATACGCAGAGTCGCCACTAACGTCTCATGCTCATCTAATATAACTCTGCCTTGATGGACTAGTCTCTTTGCTTTCATTATCGAGACTACCTTTGAGGATCATTTGTAAAGTAAGAACCCTAATGAGAGCAAGTAAGTGGCTGAATGAGCTCATCCCATAATTTGTTCATTTACGCGATTGTTCGTTTAACCAGGTGACTAGGTTTGATTAGTTTTGGCGGGGCTCAAACACGCAACCTTCGGCTCATAAGACCAACGCTCTAACCAACTGAGCTACAGAACCTTGGATGTTTTTCTTAAATAAATGTTTGAATGAAAATAATATTCCTCGAACTCTTTTTTTTCTCCAACTTTAATTGATAAGCAAATACATTGCAGAACTCAAAAGGGTTTTTCTACCATCTTTTATAAAAGAATACCTATTCAAATAACCATCATGCATGACCTTCCTATCAAATTGCGAATGTCGGCCTAGCAGTATGCCTCCAACAAGTATGGGTAGCACATCACAAAGAACTTTAACTTTATGTTTCCCCAAAGTAAAATATATTAAACTTGAGAAACTACCTTTATTGTTCCACTATCATTGAGACATTGAAGCTTGTAAGGTTTAGGATGGTGTTGAGTTGGAATTTGCAACCTTTTGATCAACATGGTACTTAATACATTGGTGCAACTTTCACTATCAATAACAAGACTACAAGGAGTCCCCTTGACTAAACACCTTGTGTGAAATAGGTTGTCTCTTTGATCATCAACATTATTGTCCGTAACTTGAGTTTTAAGAAGTCTTCTC
>NW_019646588.1:15647-16820 GCF_002806865.2 Cucurbita pepo subsp. pepo
GTATGCATTTTAACCCTGTTTAGTAGGATATGAGTGGTTGCAAGGCTGTAAAAATTTGATGTTTGTCTTGGAAAAGTGGTAACTATGATTACCCTTTAGAGTGTTTAATAGTGAAGGTTCACTCTATTACTGTCAATGCTAAATTTGAGTTATTGTGAGGAGGCCGAGAGGGTTCACGTTATAACTTACTGGCCTTAGGAAGACAAAGGGGTGACTTCGCAAAGTGCGTGACGTACAACCCATAGAAATGTATATCAGATCTTATAAGGTATAGTAAGAGATGGTATACCTATGGCTCAGCCTCCCACGACCATAATTCTAGATGTCAAGCATGCCTCCGTGGAGACCACGTAGTAGGCCTAGATAGTATAGGGCTTTCTTGGTGCACAAACCACATAGTGGACCCAAACAATATCGTTCTTACAAGTAAGGGCGACCACTGTAGGAATTAAGCACCCCTCAAGCAAACCATTTTCACGGGTGAGTTTGGTTAAGTTGGAAGTCGAGAAATAAGATTCACCAACAGAGAGAGTGAAGCTGTGGAGGCCCTGGCTTCCAGGTTGGTTGGAGTCTTCATGATATAAGATTCAGGTTCATGGACTTCCATAAGTGAGATGTGCGATTTATGCCACTAATGAGTCATGGGGTGTAGGATATTCCTACTAAAGGATCACCTAATGGATAACAGGTCGCTTTGGACCTTGGTGGAGAGGATCAAGTTCAAAAGCAGTATGTGGTTATCAGGACCATGAAACTACGTTCTAACTTATCCTTTGGTCAGGGCATGTATGCTCACAAGGTGAGGGACGTGGAACTGTCAAGGTAGTCCAGCGAACCTCAGGGTTGAGAACAACAAGAAAAGAGGTCAAGCTATGGTCATGCCTTCGCCATTTGAAGGAAGAAAGTCTAGATGGGCGTTAATAAGAACCAACCCTTGTATAAGTGATCTGGACTACAAAGAGTAGAACTCCTGTTTCACACATGAGTGTAACAAAATACTTGTGAAGCATGCTCAGACAGAGGTAGAGATGCTAGATAACGTGAGTTTGAAAACTACCTGAAGAGTAGTGAGATAGTGATAGTGCACTAGTAAAGGGAGCAGAAGACATAATGTGTCTTGGGGAAAACCTTGGACATAGATAAAAGTATCCTCAGAGCTTGAGGAAGACTAGT
>NW_019646588.1:23336-29497 GCF_002806865.2 Cucurbita pepo subsp. pepo
CCTTAGTATGCCTTTAATCAATGCCACCTTCAAGCCTACCTTAATCAATTCCTTATATTTAATAAATAGCTATATGGCTGGCTCAATAAAAAAATGTTGGTGTCAATACTAATGCTAGAAAACCTCGAGTATTTACCTCCCCATTTTAAAAGTTTAACATTCCATTTTAACAATAAAAATCTTGGAATGCCCCCATGGTCTAGCCATTTAACTAAAATAGAAAATTTTCCTCAAAATGAAAGTAAAAGATTATNTCTCATGGTCTAGCCATCTAACTAAAATAGAAAATTTTCCTCAAAATGAAAGTAAAAGATCATACTGTTCTTGTTGAGGGTAAGAGGACCCAAAACCAATACTCTAAATGCCCCTACTTTTTTTCTTATTTCACTTTTTTTTTTTCTTAACACTCATGTGGGAAAATATTTAGTTCACAACTTTTAATGGGTTGAAACCTAACAAATACAAAAGTGAAAAATTTAGAGAACTATATTATGAAAAAAAAAATTATGTATATGAAGATACTGATTAATTTTATAGTTCAAACATTTATCACACATAAGTTCTGTAAATATTTATGGTTATGGATTTTGAATCCAATAAGGAGTTTAAATGTTGACCAACCTTATTTTTTGAATGGAGTTTAAATGTTGACCAACCTTATTTTTTGAATGACATATTTTTAAGGTTTTACATAATTTTTTAATATTTTTCTTGAGTTTCTTGTAATTTTCTAAGCATTATTTTCGTCTACCACGTCTTTCAACCTCTAAAGATTTAGGGTCTAAGGGTCTCAATAAATTTTCAAATTGAAATTTTAAGAAAAAAATTTAGAAAATTAATTCTCATCTGGACTTGAGTTTTATAATAAGATATCAAATAAAGTCGATAATTTTAAAATAAATTAAAAGATGATTAAAAAAATTGACATTAGTGGATAACTACTCATATATACCATTTGTAACTTTTACCTGGTTGGCCTGCCCTTAATCTCAAATTAATTAATTTTAATTAATTAATTAATGTTTTGTTGATAACAAACCTACCTTCAATTATTAACAATTTTCAGTATTTTGTTTGTTCACAATATAAGGTTGGAAATAACTATTTCAAAGTCTTTTTTGGTTCACTCAAATTAGAGCTAAAACGAAGAAGTTTCAGTCAAAACAAGATACCCGACGTAATGATGTGGCGACAAAATTGACATCATGGACCAATCGAACTCAAAACAAGATACCCGACGTGGTGATGTGGTGACAAAATTGATATCATAGACCATCGAAAAAATTAACGTTATGGACCAATCGAAATATTACATTTATAACTTTGGTAGAGTAACAAATGGTAGAGTTTTCGATTACATTTATAAAAGTTTTTCCTGACTATATGAATTATAAAATTAGTTCTAATTACATTTATAATAGTTGTCAATAACTTAAAAAGAAAATTATTTGAATTATAAAATTATTTCAATTACATTTATAATTATTTTCATTAGTTTTATTTTTAAATTTTAAATATTACTCACGTTATTTTCATTAACATTTTTCTATTATATTATTACATTTATATATATATATATATATATATATATATATATAATTAAATAAATGAAATATGTGGTCTATAGTTTTTCACGATAAATTTAAATAAATAAATATTATTTTACTTGGTCCACGTTTTAGTTCACGTTTTAGTTTTTAGTGGTCGTATCAATTTTTATTTTTACAACTTCATCACTATTTTAACCCATCACCTCTTCATATTTTTCAGAACACAGAACATAGAACACAAATACATAGTTTGGTCGATCTAAATCTTTTTGCCTCCATTGTTGCTCTCTCCAAAACTTCCAATTTTTTTTTGTTGTTTATCTTATTCTTAAGAGATGTCTATTGTATTGTGAGAAAATTGTAAATCTATTGCTTCGGAGAGTTGTGGTGTGTTTCTATAAAATTTCAGACAATTGTACCGGTTTGATCCTGAGCCGTGGAAAGGATTGAGTTTGCTCCTGAACTCGTAAAAAGAGCTGTGTACTGGTTTGAACCTGAGGCATGGAAACCTGAGTCGTGGAAAGGATTGAGTTTTCTCTTGAACTTGTAAAAAGAGCGGTGTAGCGGTTGGGCTCTGATCGGAGGAAAGAGTCAAGAAAGATTTATTCAAATTCCCAAGAGGCGCTTGGGGAGTGGAGTAGGTCGACTATAAAACTACAGTGTTATATTTTCTAACCCTTTCCTATTTAAATTCTCAATTATTATTAAGTTTTGTGGCATGCTATTAAGTTTTATTGTTATTACAAAAATTTAATCATTATATTGTTGAAACCCTATTCATACCTTTAGGGTTGCCATATTGATCCAACAATTGGTATCAGGTTGCTCCTATTGTTTTTTTTTTTTATAAACTTTATTTTATGAGCTTATGGCAAATCAACTTATTAAAAACGGTTTTTGTGAAGGACAATCAACTTGTAGACCTCCTTACTTGCATTTGCTTCTTACAAAAATTTTATATATATCATATGGATGTGAAAAGTGCATTCTTAAATGGTTATATTATGGAGGAAGTTTATGTAAAACAACCTCCTGGATTTGAAAATTTTAATTTCCCACATCATGCCTATAAGTTGTAAGAGGCTCTTTATGGCTTAAAACAAGCTTCGAGAGCTTGGTACGATAGACTTAGTAATTTTCTTATTGAGAATGATTTCAAAATGGGTAAGCTCGACACTACTCTCTTTATTAAAATTAAAGAAAAAATATATGTTATTAGTGTAAATATATGTGGATGATATTATATTTGGTTCTACTAATCCTTCTTATGTGAAGAATTTTCTAAATGTATGCATAATGAGTTTGAGATGAGTATGATGGGAGAGCCCACTTTCTTTCTTGGACTTCAAATCAAACAACTGAAAGATGTTGACACGTGCCTATGGTTCTGCACGTGTCATATATACAGATATGTGTGAATTATCTGTGAATCGGTGTGCTTATATTATGTTTATGTTATGTTATAATATGTGAATTGTATGATAATAATTATGGTACGATGTGTTAAAGGATATGTTCTCGATAGGATACGAGAAGGATGCACAAGACGAAATGTAACGATAGGAGTAAGATACGTTCATAAAGCGTTAAGGTTAGGTTACATATCGTAATGCTGGATAGGGGAGATTAATGAAAGAATATGGTTAGGATATGGGTAGAAAGGGATAGGTTTGTGATAGATTGATAGAACGACAGCGTTAGGATACGTTCCTGTGATGATATGACTAAGGTACGTTCACGTAATGATATGACTGCGATAGGTATAAGAACGTTAAGGCTATGATAAGTTAGGGAACGATATGACCATGAAGTGTTTACGATATGACATGTTTATGATACGATATATTGTAATGTGAGAGGTTATGTTTAGATTGTTTTGTGTGACCATGGAGGTAATTGTTGAATGAATTGCACGTTATGAAATGACATGTTAAAAGCATGGAGCGTTATGTTATGTTTTCTAAATTGTATGTATACAACATGTTATGAAGGACATGATATCATGATAAATGAAATGAAATGTAACCCCGTTAGGATTATACGTAGAGTGAAAAATGAGAAATGAGATGTTAAGCGTGGAAGATGATAGCGGGGTTATATTCATTAATGACAAAAGAAGAAATGTTGGGGACCTCATGAATTATGTGTGCTCATGCATTTAGGGGGATACCCCTATTCAATCACGAGGGTACGGACGCATACATCCAATGGCAGGACAACGATCGTTATGTTTTGCATAGCGCTGCCATGACAGTTACTAATTCTAACGGGTGTCCGGCCTAAGGAGCTCCTAGAGTATGCTCGCCCGACAAGGAAAGTGGCCCAATGGTTTGCGAACTGACTAGTGAGCCCATACTCACATGTATGGGCTGTGTGTAGAGTATATGGCACACGTTCAAATTACTCGTTAGGACAATACCGTAGGAAAATAGATTGAAAGGATAGGTCCCGTCATTGCATTCCCATGTTCTTGCATTTAACCCCCAATAGTGGAGTCACTTACTGAGTATTTCTTTAAATACTCAAGCCATGTGCTACTACATTTTTCAGGTTAAGGCAAGACATTCCTGTATGGTTGACGACGACATCGCAACTTGAGACCATGGCACATGCATAGGATAGTGGTATTTATTTTCTTAGACTTAGGCTAGAATAGGATGTTTTTAACTTAAGCACTTATTATTTTATTTAGTCTTTTGTTGTGTCATTTTAAAGATGTTTTCGAAACAAGTAAGTCCATGGCTGTGTTTTAAGATACATAGAATGAAAAATGAGAAATGACATGTTAAGCATGAAAGATGATAGCGGGGTTATATTCATTACTGATAAAAGTAGAAATGTTGGGGACCTCATGCATTATATGTGCTCATGCATTTAGGGGATACCCCTATTCCATCACGAGGGTACAGTCGCGTACATCAAATGGCAAGACAACGATCATTATGATTTGCGTAGCGCTGTCGTGACGGTTACTAGTTCTAACAGGTGTCCGGCCTAAGGAGCTCCCAGAGTATACTCGCCCAACAAGGAAAGTGACCTAGCAGTGTGCGAACTGACTGGTGAGCCCATACTCGCACGTATGGGCTATGTGTAGAGTATATGGTACACATCCAAATTACCCGTTAGGACAGCACCATAGGAAAATAGATTGAAAGGATAGGTCCCATCATCTCATTTGCATGTGATTGTTGCATTTAACCTCAATAGTGGGGTCACTTACTAAGTATTTCTTTAAATACTCAAGCCATGTGTACTACATTTTTCACGTTAAGGCAAGACATTCCTGTATGGCTGATGACGACATCACAACTTGAGACCATGGCAGATGCATAGGATAGTATTTATTTTCTTTGACTTAGGCTAGAATAAGATTTTTTTTACTTAAACACTTATTTATTTTATTTAGTCTTTTGTTGTGTCATTTTAAAGATGTTTTCGAAACACGTAAGTCCATGGCTGTGTTTTAAGATAAAGAATGTATTTTATAGAATTTAAATGAAGTCTTCCGCATTCAATGTTTAGGATATGTGTACAATAGCGACTTTAAATTAACTACAAAAATTTCGGGTCGTTACAAAAAGTCGTTTTATATGTGGAGAGAAAGTTATAAAATTAAAGAAAATATATATAAAAAATAAAAAATAAAAAACTGGTTTGGAAGTTTAGGAATTTTGACGAAGGAGTTGAATGCATAGGTTATTGTATGTGAGAGAAAGATTCTAGGAATTTTGGAGCTCCTAACATGCGAAGAAGCTTGCTCGGGAAGACACACGTCATCCAAGAAAGACTCGAAAACTAAAAATAAAACAGCCTAAAGTTTAAATTATGACCAAGATGACCAAGAACCTCCTCAGCTCCCAGGTATGACCAAGATGAAGTTTAAATTATGGATTATGTGCTTAGGTCAAAACGTTTACAGTACACCCTGCACCCCAAGATCAACAGNAGGTCAAAACGTTTACAGTACACCCTGCACCCCAAGATCAAAAGATGAGATTTGAGTGCACTTAGAGACTTGGATGAGATTTGAGTGCACTTAGAGACTTGGATTTGCCTTGTGGAGCTAATTTTGAGCACCCTGGAAATGAGAGATGAGATTTAAATTTCAAGCAGACCTCCACGATAACCAAAGACAACGAAGCAGACCTCCACGATAACCAAAGACAACCAAAGTAGTTCTCCAGGCTGATAACAGTGTAACGGTTGTCTACAGATCCGCCACTACCCTTTCAAATCTGGTGGCGAACTAAGCCCGTGGTCTCCTGAACAGGGCCACTGTGTTGTAAACCTCTTCCTGAGAGGGGAGTATAGGTCCACGTCGGATAACATATTGGATAACCTATTAGCTAACCCAGGACTACGAACCTAGGACTACGTCGGATAACCTATTGGATAACCTATTAGCTAAACCCAGGACTAATATCTTTGCTTTCATCATCGATATACTACCTTTGTCGTCCTTTTCTTGATCTTACTCTTATGCGGACCTGACGGTGACTGTAACGACCCTAAATTTCCACACTTGATCTTACTCTTATGCGGACCTGAAGGTCCACGTCGGATAACATATTGGATAACCTATTAGCTAACCCAGGACTACGAACCCAGGAC
>NW_019646588.1:29763-33452 GCF_002806865.2 Cucurbita pepo subsp. pepo
AGGATGAGATTTGAGTGCACTTAGAGACTTGGATGAGATTTGAGTGCACTTAGAGACTTGGATTTGCCTTGTGGAGCTAACGAAGCAGACCTCCACGATAGCCAAAGACAACGAAGCAGACATCCACGATAACCAAAGACAACGAAGCAGGCCTCCACGATAACCAAAGACAACGAAGCAGACCTCCACGATAACCAAAGACAACGAAGCAGACCTCCACGATAACCAAAGACAACCAAAGTAGTTCTCCAGGCTGATAACAGTGTAACGGTTGTCTACAGATCCGCCACTACCCTTTCAAATCTGGTGGCGAACTAAGCCCGTGGTCTCCTGAACAGGGCCACTGTGTTGTAAACCTCTTCCTGAGAACGAGCCTAAATTTCCACACTCAGGAAATATAACTCTTACATAAAGATTGTAAGGTAAGAACGAGCCTACAAGTAAGTGGCTTAATAATGAGCTCATCCAATAATTTGTTCGTTTACACAATTGTTCGTTTTAACCGTGTGACTAGGTTTGATTGGTTCTGGCGGGGCTCGAAACCGCGACCTTCGGCTCATAAGACCAACGCTCTAACCAACTGAGCTACAGAACCTTGGATGCTTTTCTTAAATAAATGTTTGAATGAAAATAATATTCCTCGAACTCTTTTTTTTCTCCAACTTTAATTCATAAGCAAATACATTGTAGAACTCAAAAGGGTTTTTCTACCCTCTTTTATAAAAGAATACATATTCAAATAACCATCATGCATGACCTTCCTATCAAATTGCGAATGTTGGCCTAGCAATATGCCTCCAGCAAGTATGGGTAGCACATCACAAAGAACTTTATCTTTATGTTTCCCCAAAGTAAAAGATATTAAACTTGAGAAACTACCTTTATTGTTCCACTATCATTGAGACATTGAAGCTTGTAAGGTTTAGGATGGTGTTGAGTTGGAATTTGCAACCTTTTGATCAACATGGTACTTAATACATTGGTGCAACTTTCACTATCAATAACAAGACTACAAGGAGTCCCCTTGACTAAACACCTTGTGTGAAATAGGTTGTCTCTTTGATCATCAACATTATTCTCCGTAACTTGAGTTTTAAGAAGTCTTCTCAACAAGTGTCAAATGACTCCCATCTTCCAATTCTTCATCATTCTCTTGGTTTTCTTCTTCAACTAGCTCATCCTAGTCACTTTCCTCATTATCTGTGACAGCTTATCCATTCTTGATGGCCATGACTCTCTTGTTAGGATCATCACCACTAATATGACCAATTTCTTGACATTTCCAAGATTTGATGTCTCTATTTCTTTCTCGAACCTCCTTGTATTCCTCAACTTTCTCTTTACCCTTTGAGGTCTCAACTTTGTTCTTTTTGTCAAGCTCATACTTTCCTCTAACCGTAAAATCTATCTTTTCAATATTTGCATCCTTTTTCCAAGTGTTGAAAGTTGTAGACTTAGGAATAACATACCTCTTGGAGTTCTTCTCCCAAGCTAGTTGCCCTTCGATTTTGACAGCAAGGTGTAACAATTCTTGCATATCAAAGTACGCTTGCCTATCCACTTGATGAGCAAGTTGTGTGTTTAACCCACCAAGGAATCTGGCCATTATATCATCGTTGTCTTCATCAATGCATGCTCTCTTCATAAAGACCTCCATTTCTTTGTAATATTCTTCAACACTCTTGGATCCATATTGCATTGTATATAGTTTTTCCTTGAGTACTCGAGAATAATGCTTAGGAATGTACATTTTTCTCATTAATAACTTCAATTCCTCCCACATTTCAATTGGTTCTTCATAATATCTCCTCCACTCTGATATCAAAGATGTCCAACATAATTACGTAATCACAAAATTCAGTCATAGAAAGCTTCAACTTTATTTCTTCACTGAAATTGTTGCAATAAAAAACATACTCAATTTTGCTCTCATATTGCAAATACTCTTCTAGATCAGATCTCCCATAGAAAGTTGGAAGCTTTACTCCCTTGACTCCTTCTCCTCTCTTATATTGGTACTCTCTCTCACTTCTTTTTTGTGCTAAAATTTCTCTACCCCTTGTTCTACCTCTTCCTCTCCCTCTTCCTCTCCCTCAACCGACATCTCCTCCTTCCCCTAGGACTATGTCCACTAAAAGGGTGAAAGAACAATATCAACACAATGGTTCCAAATTTAGATGATTTAGAAAAAATGTCAATTGGAGTTTATTTGATATTCAAATAAACATGCAAATTGTCTAATGACAAGGATTTATAACCACAATATTAAGAACAATATGATTTTTTTTTTTTTTTTTTTTAAGATCTAAATATGATCTACAGTAATAAAATGAGAATAAAGTGAGAAGATTACAAAGAAGGGTTGAACTCGCAGCAACAGAATAAATGGACAGATTTGAAGAAAAGAAAAACAATAGCATAAACGAAAAATAAAATGAATTCTAGAGTAGGCCACTAAGATGCAACCTAGGCTATGATATCAAATTGATAAGGCAACCCTAATCCCAACAATTCATATTTTTGTGGGAGCAAAAACGGTTGAATCAATAAAATTAACACCCCCTTGTACAAAATTCGGATAAACCAAGATATAAGACTAGAATTAGATTACTTCTTAAGATCAAAGATCTAGAGCTCAGATGCAATCTACCACAAGAATTGCATGAAACTTAGAAATGACAAAGATGATGCTCGAATTTCGAAAGGTGAAAGTCTCAATCTGAGATCTCAAATTCATTCATTCACAATCTCTTTTTTATGTAATAATTTGTGCGTATTTATAGTTACCCACAAAATAAATTTTCAATTTTTCAAATGTCCACGAAAGAAGTTAGCGAACAAAATTTAATCCCTATCCCTTAAATCTCCAAAAAAGAAGTCAATTTGACCAATGACTTCCACCCTTTTGCCCATACAATAATTATGAAATTAAAAATAATAAATAAAGTTTTCTAACAACTTATCAATCAAGTGCAAGCAACTTTATCCCTTTCTTCAACCATGCAAATATTCACTTCTGAAGCTTCAAATGATCCTTCCTCAATCAAATCAGCTTGTACACATGAAATAATGGTTGAATCAAGCCTATCCAATTTTGTAGATGAAGAATGAAGGCTTGTTGAATCATCTTGGCCTTGGATCGTGTAATAGGTCAAGTTGAAACATTTGGAACACCGTGATCCTTATCAAACTCATTGTATAGAATACCCCCACTTACATGTCTCTACATGAACGATTGAATCAAATCATTTGTAATGATTATAAAGTGGATCGTGTTAGTTTACTTAGTCTAAATAAAGTCCCACTTTGTGTAGAACTCGTACTTTATAATAGGACTTTAACTTTTAGAAGTCAGTTAGAGTAGACTCCTTATTTATCATTTATTTTGTTTTTTTATATATGACTATTTAAAAGCCTCGTATTTTCCCATTCCATAATAGAGCATTTTTCCTTCCAAAACTTACTTTTCTCTGCTATTATTTCTTTAATTTCATCATTTGGTATTAGAGCCATAATAAGGGATTTGATTAAAATTTGAAGTAGCAATCTTCAAGATGTCTACCGAAAGCTCTTTTGTGCAGCCAGTCATCCCAAAGTTTAAGGGGCATTATGATCACTTGGCAATGCTCATGGAAAACTTTTCGCGATCAAAGGAGTATTGAGATTTAGTAGAAAATGAAATTTCTGCA
>NW_019646588.1:37170-47404 GCF_002806865.2 Cucurbita pepo subsp. pepo
GACCTGAGGGCTGGAAGCAGGAGTTGTGTCCGCGGGTATCCGACCCGATCCGGTGCTCGTCTTCCAAACCCGCAACACCCTAAAACCCTAATCAACGATGCGCCGACAACAACTTCTCGTTCCCATGTAGCCTCCTCCATTGGTTGGTTTCTCCACCATACCTTGACAAATGCAATGTCTTTTACCTTGCAAGCCAAAATTCCCAATGGTTTTTCCTCATAGCTTAAGTCTTCTACTACTTCTAGAGCCTCATAATCTATCACATGTTTTGGATTGGCCATATACTTACGAAGTACAGATACATGAAATACTTGTGTACAGTTGAGAGCAATGGTAGTAGGGCTAACATATACGCAACGGGTCCGATCCTCTCCCAAATTTCAAAAGTTTCTATAAATCGAGGACTCAGCTTTCCTTTGCGTCTAAACCTTAGGACTCCTTTCATCAGGGCCACTTTCAAGAATACCATGTCACCCACTTCAAACTCTAGATTCCTCCGTCTTGAGTTCGCATAGCTTTTCTGTCTACTCTAAGTAGTGCACATCCTTTCTCTGATCTTTTGCATCGCCTCATTCGTAACTTGGACCAATTTGGACCCACCAACTCACGTTTCCCTACCTCATCCCAACACAATGGTGTTCTGCATCGTTTTCCACATAATTTCTCGTATGGCACCATGCCAATTGTCGCTTGATAACAATTAGTATAGGAAAATTCCATGAGATGCAGCTTTGAATCCCAACTACCAACGAATTCAAGCAGACAGGCACGTAACATATCCTCTAAACTTTGATTTAAACGTTCTTTATGTCTGTCTGTTTGTCAATGAAACGTTGTACTGAAATCCAAGCGAGTGCCCAACGATTTCTAGAGTCCGCGCCAAAAGCTGAAGTAAAACGTGGGTCACGATCTGATACAATTGATACTGGAATTCCATGCAATCTGACAATTTCATTCATGTACAACATTGCGCAATTGTCTACTGTGTAGGTGGCCTGACCATGTAGCCCTTTAATGTTCTTGGTAATCCTACCATGAAACCCATGGGAATATTCTCCCATTTCCATGGTACACTGAGAGGCTACAATAATCATGTTGGTCTTTGTCTTGGTGTCTTGACCTGATGGCAAACCAAACATCTACTTACAAACTCTACGATATCCGTCTTCATTCCATGTCACCAAAAGTGTGTCTTTATATCTTGATACATCTTGGTACCTCCAGGATGCATGATGAATGGAGAATTATGTGCCTCCTTTAATATTCTATTCCTCTTTTATTCTACCATTGGTACACACAACCGACCTTGATACAGTAGTCCTCCATCAAATACCTTGGTGTATTCGTCAGCTGGTTTTGCCTCCATCCATCTTATTAAGTATCTTTTCCAACTAAGAGTCTCTTATCTGAGCATCAACAATTCTCTGACGGAGGGTGGGTTGTATAGTCAGTCAAGCTAGTTGTGCTTTAATACCTTCCACTGCCATCGTTATTCCAGCTTGCTCAAAAACTGCATATACCCTGGTTTTCTTGTAAATAATGCTGATGAATGAGCTGTCTTTCTACTTAGGGCATCTATAACCACATTGCCCTTCCTGGGGTGATATTGAATGTCAATGCCATAATCTTTGACCAGCTCCAACCACCTCCGTTGTCTTATATTCAGCTCCTTCTGAGAAAAGAAATACTTCAAACTTTTGTGGTCAGTGTAAATTAGAGTCTTCTCTCCATAAAGGTAGTGTTGCCATATCTTTAATGAGAAAACCACCGCTGCTAGTTCCAGATCATGCATTGGGTATTTCTTTGTATAGTCCTTCAACTGGCTGGATGTGTAGGCAATAACCTTCTCATGTTGCATCAACACACAACCCAAGCCTTTCTTGGAAGCATCACTGTAAATGACATAGTTCCCTGTGCCGTCGGGCATCGAAAGTACTGGCGTAGTCACCAGCCTATCATTTAGATCTTGAAACTTGTTTCGTACTCTTCGAACCATAAAAGCAGTCTTTCGAGTTAATTGCGTAAAATGTGCAGCTATTATGGAAAAATCCTTTATGAAGTGTTGGTAATAACCTGCTAAGCCTAGAAAGCTTCGTACCTCAGTAACAGTGGTTGGACAATTCCATTTAGTGACCGCTTCCACCTTGGCAGGATCTACTGGCACACCTTTCTCAGATATCACGTGCCCTAGAAAAGCGACTTCACGTAACACAAAATTCACACTTCAAGAACTGACTCTCAGTATTGTCAGAGCCTTTCTTAGATGTAACTGATGTTCTTGATCTGTCTTTGAGTACACCAAGATATCGTCTATGAACACTATGACAAAAGTATCCAAACATTACTTGATCACGCGATTCATCAGTTCCATAAACACTGTAGGGGCATTAGTAAGTCCAAATGACATAACCACAAACTCATAATGTCATACCTTGTTCTGAAAGCTGTCTTCGATATATCCTCATTTTTAATCTTGATCTGGTGGTAACTGGAGCGAAGGTTAATTTTTGAAAACACTGTTGCCTCCCTGAGCTGATCAAATAAGTCCTCAATGCACAAGCGCATAGACCCGTCTTTTTTCTTATTCAGCTCCTTATAAGCAATGAAAACACTGTTGCCTCCCTGAGCGAAGGTTCACTATTCTCTTATTCAGCTCCTTATAAGCAATGCACAAGCGCATAGACCCGTCTTTTTTCTTGCCAAATAGCACAGGCACACACCAAGGAGAAATGTTGGGTCTAATAAATCCCTTATCTAACAACTTTTGTAGTTACGTCTTGAGTTCTTTCAACTCAGCAGGTGCCATACGATACGGTGTCTTAGATATTGGACTGGTACCTGATTCTAGCTCTATTGCAAAATCAACATCTCATGTCGGAGGAATTCTTGGAAAGTCCTCTAGGAATACATTTAGGAACTCATTCACAACTGACAATATTTCTAGGGAAACCTCCTCTTTCTTGGTATCCACAATGCTGGCTAGTATTGCCCACGCTCCGTCCTGGACTAACTTATTTGCTTTCATCATTGATATCACCTTTGGCACAGTACCAAGACTCGTGACCTTGAATTTGAATTTGGTCTCGGACAGTGGTGTAAACACCACTTCTTTCTTGTAACAGTTTATACTAGCATAATGTTTTGCTAATCAATCCATTCCCAAAATTACATCATACAAGTCATATCAATTACTATTTAGTCTACCACTATTTAACTCCTGATATTAATACATGACTATCTTTTACTCTATAAGCAGCAATCATATTCACCCCTGCTGGGGTGCCTACTGAGAATCCATGCAATAAAGGTTCTAATACAAACTTTGCTTGACTAATAAAAATAATAGAAATAAAAGAATGTGTAGATCCTGAGTCAAAAATGTCAAAGCAAGGTGCCCAAGAACAGATAGTGTACCTGTCACCGCTGCATCAGGGTTTCCAGTATCCTTGCTGGTAGAGGCATAAGTTCTTGTTGGAAGACGGTTCTGAGTGGGGTTATCCGCGATGCGTAATGGCCTCTGCTGAATTCTAGTATCAGTGTACGGCCTCCAAGACAGTCCTTAGACAAATGCCCTTCCTTTCCACATCGAATACAGGCTCCAGATCAAGCCAAACACTAACCCCAATGATTCTTACCGCACACCTTACAGTTGGGCCTATTTTCTGACCTGTTCTCACAGCCTTGCTACTCACACCTAAAATCACGGTGCTGTCTATCGGATCGTTTCTGTGTATGTGAAAAAGACAATTCATTTCGGTTAGTCTGGTCGCGGCGTCGCTTCTATCCGACTGGTGATGAAGGGGGTTCACGCGAACTATCAGGTCCTTCCATAGACGTAGCAAACTCCACCCTGTGGGCCTCAGGGTAGTTGGTCGACTCAAATACTGACTCAATGGACCTCAACCACATCTGTGCCACCGTTGGAATGTCAGATGCCCCCTTAAAAGTTCGAGGGTCACCCCTCTTGGAATCCCGCAGGTATCTAGCCTCCATGGTTGATGTAGAAGCATTTTCTTGCTAGTTGACATTCAAATTTTGTATTACAGTTTGCAATCATCTACTAGGGCAGTTGTAGGGTATGTGCGGCTTGAGGTGTCGTTGGTGGCAGAAGAGGCTACTCTACAAAATCCTCTCACCCCCAATTACGTCCCCTTTCTCTTCCTCAACCCCTAAGCGGGGGTCATCCCCTAAGACCTCCTCCTCGAGTTCTAGTTGACATCTAAACAGTGCACGTAATTACTAAGTCACATAGTTATCTAATAGATTCAATAAACATTCGTAGTTATGCAAGTCACTCATGCATACAACTATACATTAACATAATCATCCGATAGTACATGACATATCATAAATCATGCAAGCATATAACACATGTACATCATATCATTCATTACAAAATACAGATTCACTACGGCATGCATCATTTAGTTAAGAATTTTTAATTCTTAAAAAGGTATACCTGACAGTGACGGTGTGTTTGCTGGAGGACAATGAAAGTACGTTAGGCCTACATCGTACGCCAGTCTACAAGACCTATAACCTAGAGCTCTGATACCAACTGTAGCACCCCTAATTTTCTTAATCTAATTAGTGAAGTCATCCATACATGCATAAATCTTTAAGTGGAAAATTCAACATAAATAGTCTTGGAAACAGCACCAGTCAGACATAAAGGTTCAAAATCCGAACTAAAGATAACTCCGAAATGGAAACATTCAATAACTAAATCAGGAAATTTAAATAAAATAAACGTTCAACGATCTAACTTAGAAACCCAAATAAAAACATAAACGGCTAATTATGCCCTCTCCTTAAAATCCCATGGTAACCTTAGCTCCACCATCAGTCGTATATTGGCACCTTGCCTTTACTTGGAAAATGTAGGTAGTACGGGCTTGAGTATTTTATGAAATACTCAGTAAGTCACTCCACTGTTGGGGTTAGAAATGCAAACACATGACAACATATGAGTGGAACCTAACTTTCGTAAACTGTACATGACCTTGGGTGCTTTTCTATTATAGGTAGGGTTGGATATGTGGTACTTCTCCAAACACGACCCATGTACGCGCACATTGACCCACCCGGCGGGCTCGTATACGTACCCCTTGGGCCTGACTTGGTCAGGCATAACATATTACATGTCACAGGACACCACAGAACAGAAAAGACCCACATGATATCATGGCGAACATAAATATTGAATTTTATTCTTTCATGACATAAAGGGGAAGTATCTCGATGCAAATGAAATAAAAACATGCATGAGGTCCCATAACTTACATTACATGGCATATTACGTAATATGAAAATACGTTCCAATTCCATAAGCATTTCATGACATAATTCAGTTATGTTACGTGCATACATGCAACAATCATCACTTTCATGACATATAATACTAACATATCAACCATAAATTTTCATAACATCACTAGTCAATATAAACCATGCGTCACATAGTCATATCACATATAATATGGTGCATGCAGGGGCCACAAGGCACACATCATCATACAACACATAATAAGCTAACTCCAACAGTAAAGTCACTTACCTCGATGGCCTTGGCAGAAGTCACTCACAACAAGCTAATTCCAACGGTTAATTACGTTCTATAAGAACCACAAAACATATTTAGGAACCTTTTGTAACGTATCTAGCTAAACCTCATGTTAGTTATCAAGGTAAACTCCTAACACAATCTGTGTTGACTATTAAAAGCCATACTAACCTCAGGATACAAAAGCATGGGCAGAAACGTCTTCAGAAGGGCCAACAACCTAGAAATCGATATATTGTGGGTATACCAAGCTGACAAGTCAAGCCGCCGTCAAGCCGAGTCGCCGCCAACCCGATGAAGTTCGATGGATGAGCTGTGCACGTGCGAGCCAAGCTGTGTATACGCATGGGATGTCGGGAAAACATGCTACAGGCGTGCGTCTGTGTTGGGCCGAAACGAACATAGATCCTGTTTGGGCCAAAGCAACTATGACCCGTGTCTTCGTACAGCCTGAGGGCTGGAAGCAAGGGTTGTGTCCGCGGGTATCTGACCCGATCCGATGCTTTTCTTCCCAACCCGCAACACCATGAAACCCTAATCAATGATGCACCGACAACGATGACATAGCCTCCCCGCTTCCGACAACCTCAAAGCGTCTATGACACCGATTTCTAATGAGCACAGCGATCCCAATGTCGATTCACTCGATTCTGCCTTCGAAATAAAACTCAAATGTTCCAGGAACCCTCAAAATACCCCATGAACCCAACAGCTCGAAACCCAACCACTCGATTTCCTTTTGAAGCTCACAAATTTCCGTTCTCTCGAACACACTAAGACACCAAAGGTAACTTCAAGAGTAAAATCATTTTTAAGGGAATTGAAGGGTTGTGCATAGGAATATAAAAAGGATGTCAAGACGTTTCCCATTAAGGTATAATTGTCTCGCCAGAAATCATGCATATTTTCCAACGAGAATAAATGCTACAACATAATATTCTGTCATTTTTTAAATTAAAAATAAGGAAAAATGGAAAAATATGAATTGTTACATACTTGCTCACTTTTACCCATGACTATAGTAAAAATATGGGTTTTCTTATTTACAGAAAAATCATTAGCCTTTCATGTTGTCAAGAGGTTTAAAATCCTTGTTGAGAAGGAGAAAAATGCATCAATTAAAAGTCTGCGTACTGACCATGGGGGAGTTCACATCACAGGAATTCAATAATTTTGTGATAATAATGACCTACAAAGACAGTTAACAGCTCCATACACGTCACAACAAAATGGAGTTGCAGAGAGGAAAAACAGAATTATTATGAATATGGTACACAACATCTTTTAGAAAAGTAACTTCCCAAAAGTTTTTGGCCTAAAGCAGTAAATTGGATAATGCATGTTTTGAATCGAAGTCTAACTTTAGCGTTAAGAATAAAACTTCGGAAGAAGCTTGGAGTGGAGTTAAGCCTTCAATTGAGTATTTTAGAGTTTTTGGGTGTATTTCTCATGTTCATGTACCAAATAGTAGAAGAAAAAAGCTGGATGATGAGAGTTTAGCTTGTGTCATGCTAGGAGTAAGTGAGGAATCAAAGGCTTATCGACTTTATGATCCTGTTTCACAAAGGATTTTAATAAGCCGAGACGTCATATTTGAAGAAAACAAAAGTTGGGAATGAGATGAGAAGCATAAAGAAGAGGTTACGTGTGATTTCGAATTGGAAAATCATGAAAAAGGGACGAATGAGATTAATGACAGTAGAGATGAGCCTGATATTGATGCAAATCTAGAAGAGGAAGATATGTTCTCTAGTTCTTTAGAGGAACCAAGAAGAAATAAGCTCATCTAGTTCATAAGAAAAGATGAGTAGGAAGACACTGATTTGGATGTAAGACTATGAAACACGAAAATGACTCTCAGAAGAGGATAATGCAACTCAATTAGCCATGCTCACATTTGCAGGTGATCCCACTCGATTTGAAGATGATGTAAAGAGTGAGAAATAGAGAAAAGCCATGGATGCAGAAATAGAAAAATTAACAGAAACGATACTTAGGGAAATGACAGAATTACAAGAAAATGGAACGATTATTGAGGTGAAATGAGTTTACAAGATCAAATTTAATGAAAACGGAGAAATAGACCAGCACAAGGCAAGGTTAGTGGTGAAGGGATATTCTCATCAACAAGGTGTAGATTATACAGAAGTATTTTCTCATGTGGCAAGAATGGAAACAATTCGTTTTGTGGTGGCACTTGCAGCTTAAAGAGGATGGTTCATATATCAGTTAGATGTAAGCATTTTTAAATGGTGAGCTGAATGAAGAAGTATTTGTTTCTCAACCCTGTGGTTATGTGCAAAAAGTTCGCGCTCAATGGGGGCGAACTCATCCATCAAGCACCCGAAACGCGGAATACACAATTCCAACATAAATTAAATGCATGCATACGTACGGCGGAAGCTTAAAGCATACAAGCAACACTCAGACAATTCACCCAATACACTAATAACAATCAATCCGACTAATCTCATTCATGGAGAGCTAATTCTAAGGCAAAGGTACTAGCATGCATGCAATCCAAGCGAATCCTACAAGTATTTCTTCCTAACTACCGGGTGGTGACTTACTTGTTGACGCGTGCCCTAGCACTCCTGCACAAATAGCGTGTCCAAGAATACTGATTTTTCTCAATTAGGTCCTAAGTCAGATAAAAATATGATTAGAATCGAAATCGGGATGAAAATTAGGCAGACAGAAGTCGGACGGGCCGGAACTAACCCTCATGTTCTCCCACACGCCACCATACGTCCTCGCGCGCCGGGAGAAGGTCTACTCGCGAGTACCACACCCGCGCGCTCTCTGCATAGTCATAGTCCAGGCGCCCCGATTTGGGTTGGTGAGTCAGCAGGTGGGTTCGCTCGTGTGGGCTGCAGCTGGTTGGGGTTTGAAGGCGACACGTGTTGCCGTCTCACCGGAGCTGCGTAGCTCCGACTGACGCTCAGCACATGTCCACTGCTTGCCCAGTCGCGTTTGCCGCTTGCCTTCGAGACATGGCTATCGGAATTTCTTCTCTCTCCGTTCCTGGATGATTCTCGGGTTTCTGCCTTCGGATCAAGGTTTCAGCCAAACTTCTTCAAAGATCCTGTAGAGAGTTGTTCCTAGATGAATATATCAAGATTTCAGATCTTGATTCACAAAGAAAAATCGTAGATCTGAGAAAACGTTCAAGATCTTACCTCGCAGATTTTTCCAATTTCTTGATGGAAAATGGGACTCTGGCCACCCACATTCTCTTTTCCCTTCCAAGAAANGATGGAAAATGGGACTCTGGCCACCCACATTCTCTTTTCCCTTCCAAGAAAGTAGTTTTCGGTGAGTCTTCCGGCGGTTCATTCTTCCTCTTCACTCTAGGTTCTCTCTAACCCCATTCTCTCACTATTTCTCTTTTGCACGACTCTTCATAGGGTTTCATTTGGACCCGTTAGTGGTTGGAGGGGCAAACTTANATCGTATACATTTTTTTTTTTTCTTTTCTTTTTCTATTTCTATTTCTCTTTCTTCGGGTATTACACTTACACATATAGCGATTACGCAGGAGACTTAGAAGATCGGAAAACCACTTCAGGTTATCTTTTTTGATAAGTTCAGCAGGTGTTTCTTTACAATAAAAAAAACAACCAGTTGTAAGCTTGTCTACCGCTGAAGTTGAATTCATTGCTGCTGCTTCATGTGCATGCCAGGAAATATGGCTGAGAAAAGTGCCGGACAAACTTGGTCTAAATCAAGGTCAAACAACTGTCATTCAATGTGATATTAGTTCTGCAATTAAATTATCAAATAATCTAGTTTTACACGGTCAAAGAAAACATATAGATGTACGCTCTCATTTTATGAGAGAATTATCAAAAGTCGGGATTGTTGAGTAAGTATATTGCAGCCCACAAGATCAAGTAGTTGATGTGATGACCAAACCTTCAAAGGTGAATGTCTCCTTGGAGCTAAGAGCTTTATTAGGGGTATGTTCTGAATCTGATGTAAGCCGATGGAGACATTCGGTTTAAGGGAGGAAATGTTAGTTTACTTAGTCTAAATAAAAGACTCAAATACTGACTCAATGGACCTCAACCACATCTGTGCCACCGTTGGAATGTCAGATGCCCCCTTAAAAGTTCGAGGGTCACCCCTCTTGGAATCCCGCAGGTATCTAGCCTCCATGGTTGATGTAGAAGCATTTTCTTGCTGGTTGACATTCAAATTTTGTATTACAGTTTGCAATCATCTACTAGGGCAGTTGTAGGGTATGTGCGGCTTGAGGTGTCGTTGGTGGCAGAAGAGGCTACTCTACAAAATCCTCTCACCCCCAATTACGTCCCCTTTCTCTTCCTCAACCCCTAAGCGGGGGTCATCCCCTAAGACCTCCTCCTCGAGTTCTAGTTGACATCTAAACAGTGCACGTAATTACTAAGTCACATAGTTATCTAATAGATTCAATAAACATTCGTAGTTATGCAAGTCACTCATGCATACAACTATACATTAACATAATCATCCGATAGTACATGACATATCATAAATCATGCAAGCATATAACACATGTACATCATATCATTCATTACAAAATACAGATTCACTACGGCATGCATCATTTAGTTAAGAATTTTTAATTCTTAAAAAGGTATACCTGACAGTGACGGTGTGTTTGCTGGAGGACAATGAAAGTACGTTAGG
>NW_019646589.1:0-40129 GCF_002806865.2 Cucurbita pepo subsp. pepo
ATATATATATATATATTTTCTTTCTTTCCCGGGTCGTTACAGATTGTTAATGGAGATTGATGCTCTAGTGGACGAGCTAGTGTGGGAGGAGAAGGATATAGAGATGCTAACTCAACAGAGAGACTCACTCGACGTGAACATGAATCAGGTCCAACAGGAGGCAGTGAATTTACGACACACGATTGAGATAATCACTCGTGATAAAGCCGAAATGGAGGAAGCAAAAATGGAAGTTGAAAATGTCGTTGTGGACTTGCAAAGGAAATTGAGTAAACTGAAAGAAGCTATGACATCTGAGTCGAGCGTGGTTGAGAACAGGAGAAATGAGGAGTTGGTGTCTCAAATGGGCTGTTCTCAAGAAGCTCCAAATGAAGTCTCGTCAGAAAAGGACAAGCTTAGTTTGCCGCTCGAGGACAAGGAGAAGAATTTGAAGAAACTACGACTAAACTTGAGAAAACAAAAACGGCGCAAATGGAATCGTTGAATATAGAATCTAAGTTTATGGAGGAGTTTTGTTGGAATAAACTTACCTGATAAATATGAGTTTTTGCTTATAATAAACTTGTGCGTAGTTTTTTAGTTAATTTTTATTGAGTTTTAAAATTTAGTCCTAAAAGAAAAGGATAAACTAAAAAAAAGAAAAGCAAAGATTCATGTTAGAAACATGGTTTATGGGTTAAAAAATGGTGTAATTGTGATGGCATACTTAGTTTTTAGAAAGCTCATAAATTAGTGTAGTTTAGTAGAGTAAGAAGAAAAAGAAAGAAAAAGAAATGGTCTCAGTTAAGTATAATAGAAAAAGGATTTTTCATAATTCTTTGTCTTCTCTCCCCTCTCGACATCTCCTTTTCAGTTTCGTAAGTGTTATTTTAACAAATTAGTATCAGAGCGAGCTGTTATTTCAACATACCCAACTTGATAGTACAATGCTAAAATACAATATACAAGAATAATTCTTATCTCCATAATATTTAGTTATCAGTAATTTGGTTAACGACATTATTAACAACTTTAATGAGTTCGTTGTAAGTGTGAACCATCATATTAGATATCGTAATTTCATCCGAACAAGTGTTATCTTACGATAGGTCATGAATCAGAAATAAAACTACAATCCTTTCCTTTTCCAAAGTTGCTCGTTCATAACCCTTAATTATATTGGTTAGATTGATTTTAATGTAAATTACAAATTTAAAATAAAAATTAATCACATTTTGTGCTTATTTCAAATTATTAATTGACACTCCATTTATTCCTCTCATCTTAGTGTTTAAATAAAAGTATTCTTCCAATAAATATCTCCCGACCAAATCATTTTTAAAAAGAATTCGTTTATAGTTAATTTTTATTTATAATTTAATAAATCTTAATTAACTATGAATAAACATACCTAATTAATCTTTGTTTCTATATAAAAAAATTAATTCATTTAATGAATAATTTTAATGTTCTACCATTTTAAACTCTTTAAAATTAAAATTAAAAGACTACCTTAAAGTATAATTCTTGTATCGACAAAAAAAATTCTACTTAATCTAAGGTCGCTACTGTATACACGTAAAATATAAATCTCATCTTAAACAAAGTCATGGACTAATGTGTTTGAAAATGTCTTTAACGCGACACAAAGAATTAAATAAAATAAATGAACGATCAAATTAAAAACATTATCGTATTATAGCCTACATCCGAGAAAAATAAATGCGACTACCCTATGCATGTGTCATGGTCTCGAGTTGCGATATCGTCGTCAGTCGTACAGTGATGTTTTTCCTTTACCTGAAATAAAAGTAGTACGTGCCTTGAGTATTTTAAATATAATACTAATCGATGGTGAATGTATATAATAAAATGATGTAAAATTCACAAGAAAAAGTGCAAGTATACACCATCACATGTAGCAAGTAATAAGTAAATTATCGATTCCACATAAAACCTATCTTTTTGGTTAATTTTATTGCGGTAAATTAAGTGAGTTTTTGGGTAACATTATGTGGTGTGATTTTAACTAATTAAGCAAAACTAATGTAGAGTGCAACTGCGGTCGAATAACAGAAAATGATGAGAAAATCAACTACATAATGAGGAAGGTTCCACAAGGAGAGATTAAATAGATAAGATGTTAGTTTTGTGGTAGATTTTAGCTCTTTCTAATAGATTCCCAAGCCCAGTTGTGAGGGTCATATATGATGGTTATTTCTATAATCATTGTAATTTCTATTAACAAGGCTAAGAGAAGAATTATTTCTAACCATTCTATTACCTTTCAAGTCTTCTTGAATGGAACTAGAGTATTAAAGAGGATTTCATTACTTCTTCTCTTCTCTCGAATAAGAGAACAACTATGTATGTAAAGTAGCTAATTAAACACACATGTAAATCATTAACAACAACTCTTTAATAAACTAAAATCATACCGTCAACATACTTAAAGTATATAAAACTCTCTTGCCTCCCCTATAAAGTTTAGCTCTCCATACAATGGAAGTTCTCCAACATCTTAATCATATAAAATTGATAGAATAAGAAAAGAGAGTAAGGAAATAGAGAGTTATCCAGCTTTGTTGTCGTTCTTCAATGAAAGTTCTCTTCCCTTGAGCTCTCACGTCCACTTCTTTGCCCTAATCTATCCATCATGGTCTTTTCTTCCTTTTGCTGTCTATACCTGCTGGATTAGGGTTTTTCTTCTTCTTCTCTGGTTTCACAATAGCAGAAGCTTTGCTATCTAATCCGATTTTTCTCTCCCAAAGTGTGGCTTCCTCCTCTTGGTCTTCTTTTCTCTTTTATATTGAACATGGGTTCCCCTTTAGGGTTGAAAAGGAATAAGTTGTCCACATAGGATGTTCCTCATTGGGTAGTCAATGACCCACTTGGACTGTTGATGTGGATTTAAAATTTTCTTGTCATCCCCATTTGTTTCCAGATTTGCTATTCTCTCATGGTTCAACATAAATGTCTAAAGTTTTACCACATAACTCAATTAAATGTACAATTAAGATCGATTTATGCCAAATCATATTCTTTTCATGCTGGACAACAATAAACAATTTAATTTAAGCTCACTAAATAGAATAAATGAGGAAATAAAAAAAAAATGGTGAATAAGAGTGAAATATTAACTAGAAAAAGACTTAACTCTACATTTTTTATGGTTATCAAATACTTAGTAGGTGACCCTACTATTGGGGTTAAATGTAGACACATACAATTTCATGAATGAGATGTATCGTCTATATTCCTTAGGTGGCTATTCTAATCTTATTGTTCTATCAATCGTTTATAATCCTATCATTTTCTATCCCTTGCCGTATCATTTTGTCAATCCATCGTGACCAATCTATCATAAGTGACCCATCAATGTATTATTATTATTTTTTTTTAATTTATTATTATTATTATTATTATTATTATTATTATTATTATTATTTTCTAACTAAAATCATATTGATTCATTGATGAAAAATAGATTTGATTCTATTGTAACACAATAGGTTGTATAAAGCAAAGGAGATTCAAATATAACTCACTATAACTTATACATCTCCAGCTAAATCTGCATTTTTTTTTTTTTTGTTCGAATAACGGATACATTGGGTGACTGATTTGGTTGAGGGGAGAGATAGTTGGGAGACAAATGAGAGGTCACCGAGGGGCTTGGATAAGATTGCTCTATTTTATTTTTTATTTATTATTATTTTTTCTTTTACCGTTGTTATAATTCTATTGGATTTAGTTCAATTTTCTAATTTATTCCAAACTAAAATTAAAAGAGTTTATTTTGTTTTAAACCATAGATTTTAAGGACCATAATTAACTATTTATTTATTTATTATGTAGTAACTATTATTACCTTATTTGATTTATTCTAGATAGGACTATAAACAACTCTTTTTTTTTTCTAACTATTACGTTATAGAATTAATATGAATTAACTATTTTAAGAAAATAGTAATCTCTTCCCCATTCATGCATTTATCCATTCTTATAAATACCCACCAACCTTCTCTTAAACAAACCATCAAATACTCTTCATCATCTTCAAACTTTATCACTATGGTTAAAGTTCTGTTATTCGTAGCTTCTCTTCTCTTTTTCGTCGTATCGCTGTCGTCTCTCGCAGTGGCAACTGAACGTTTAGGTTTGGTTGGCAGCTACAAACTAATAAAAAACATAGATGAGCCACAAATTCAAAACTTAGGTGAGTTCGCAGTGAATGAACACAATAAAAAGGCAAAAACTCAACTTCACTTCCAAAAAGTGATTAGTGGAGAAATGCAAATTGTGGCCGGGACCAACTATAACCTTCGATTGACAGCTCTTGAGGGGACTGATAGTCGAACCTATGGCACCCTTGTGTTCACTGACCTCAACAACAAGAACAACCTTATCAACTTCTTTAACATCCCCAACTAGACTTCTTGCTTCTTATAAAAAATTATGTGTTTTTAATTCTCTATCTTTTTTATATTATGTTATGAATGTTTGGAATCTCGATCAACCTTATGTATGGTTTAAAAGTTAATACAAGTATAATTTTGTTGAATAAGATTTATATCTTTGAATAAAAGAATTATACAATCAACTTAAATTTATATAAATAAAACAAAAAAATAAGTTAATAAATCTAACATAATTAATGTCATAACAAATAAAATTAATTTCATAATTTTAAGAGAAATCTGGAGTAGAATAACTTAAATAAAATGTACAATATAAAATTTAAATGATCAAAATATGGGTTTCATAATTATAATAAAAATTAAATATTAAAGAAAAAGTTTAAGAAGTTTCCTTCTATGCCTCCTTAAAAATTAAAGAAGTTTCCTTCTATGCCTCCTTGAAAATCAAAATATTTCTAGTGAAAAGTTATGGTAAATAATATCACATTTTCTTTGAAAAAAAAAAATCAAATTGAGACGTTTTTTTGGACTCACTTAGAAATGTTTACATGGCAGGGTTACGAAAGTCTTCCCATACACGTGTCCTATTTTAATTTCTATCACTGTGAAATGTTCCATTTATTTTTGTGATGATTCACGTGAGAAATTCGTTTAAAAGATTTTTTTAGTAGATGATTGTCATTTTTCAATTTACTTTCTGATAAAAGCCGTAAAATATTCTAATAAAATCCATTAAAATCAGATATTTATTTGACCTAAAATTTAAAATAATTTCTGGTTTGGTAATAATTTTGTTTTTTTTCTTTTTTTCCATTATATTTATTTCCTCACAATTTTTTTACTATAATTTATACCAGTTCAAAAGAAATATTATAATTCTTTGTTAAATTCTAATTTTTTTAAAAAAATATATAATATAATTTTAAAAGCACCTAACCAAACAAAAAAATATATATATATATAATTATCGAGCAATGTCTAACTTATCTATTAAATTATGTTCAAAATACTATTTTTGGTATTATTATCAAATTTATTATACATTTATTAAATGACGCTTTTTTTCATGGTAATAATATTATGTTCCAAATGCCATTCATGCATTTATCAATTCCTATACATACCTACCAACCTTAAGTCTCTTTTGTTTATGGCTTCTCTTCTCCTCTACGTCCTATCGCTATCGTCGCTCACAATGTCAACTCAATGTTTAGATTTGGTTGACAGATACAAACCAATAGTACACATAGGTGAACCACATATTCAAAGTTTGAATGAGTTCGCAGTGATTAAACACAATAAACAATCAAAAACTCAATTTCAGTTGTAGAAAGTGGTTAGTGGAGAAATCCAAATTGTGGCCAGGACCAACTATGCCCTTCGATTGACATCTCTTGAGGGGACTGTTAGCCGAACCTATGGCACCATTGTGTTCACTAATCTCAACAACAAGAACCACTTATCAACTTCTTTGACATGTCCAACTAAACTTCCTATTGCTTCTCGTCTTGTTTCTAATTCTCTATCTTTTTTATATTAGGTTATGAATGTTTGAAATCTCGATCCAACTTGTTTATGTATGGTTTAAAATTTAATACAAGTATAATTTTAAGGTTAAGGTAAATCATGAATTCAATAACTTAAATACAGTACACAATACCAAATTAAAAAGATGAAGAATGCTTCGTTCTCCACCAACCCATGTAGAATCTCACAAATTGAGTCCGTACTTATCAAAGTTATACTAAACCCACTACGCATGAATTTAATTTCAACAGTTTTAAGTACGAATTAACAGACTTGATTTGGGAAAAAGTACTTATATTGAGATATTTCTTTATCTACAATAATTGGACTACAATGTGGTTGATCTTTGCGCCTGGTTTGTTTTAATTTATATCACTAAGATGATGGATCTGAGGTTGAATTAAACTTTAAAGAGCCGTTCAAACCAACTTAGAATTATTGAGTGACTACCGCTTAGGCAACCAAGTAAGTGGTTCTACTGTTGGTTTTGTTGAATGAATTGTATTATGAAGAATATACCTACTGGACTTCTGAAAATTCTTTCTTCATTGATCTGTGGCCACTTCTTTTTAAAGACAATTTTTTTCTACATTGATCCGGTTTCATGAAGAATTTCTACTTATATATAATTCTCACATGCTATTCACGGGAATTCTCAACAAGCCACTCCAGGAGACAACCAACATTTAAATTAACTAGAGCCGTATGAAACTTATGCTTGAGGAATATGAGGACTATAAGCCTGGTTGGACATATGTCAGAGTTTTTCTATGCTTCTCTCAACTTAGAGGTCAATGGATGCTTATGGGAAGAACTCCCTTCCAAAGATGGAACGTGCACTAAACACCGTAGAATATACATTTTTTTTTGCATAAATATCTTAAGTATTTTTTAACAAAATGTTATACTAGATAACTTTATATCTATAATATTTAGTTATCACTTATTTAGTCAATCACATTATTAACAACTTTATGAGTCGGGTGTAAGTGTAAATCATCATATTAGATATTGTAGTTTTATCCTAATAACTTAGGATAAGTCAAGAATTTTCTACTGAATTTAACGACTCAAAATTTTCTACTTAATTTAAGGTCACAACTGTATACACGTAAAACATAAATCTCATCTTAAAACAAAGTCATGAACTTACGTGTTTGAAAACGTCTTTAAAACGATACAACAAAGAACTAAATAAAATAAATGAACGATTCAATTAAACACATTATCCTATTATAGCCTACATCTGAGAAAAATAAATGCAACTACCTTATGTATGTGTCATGGTCTCGAGTTGCGATGTCGCTGTCAGTTGTGCAGGTATATTTTTCCTTTACCTGAAATAGGAGTAGCACGTGCCTTGAGTATTTTAAATATAATACAATTTCATGAATGAGACCTATCATAACGGTCTATATTCTTTAGGTAGCTATCCTAACCTTATCATTCTATCAATCTATCATAATTCTATCCTTTTCTATCCATACCCTTACCATATCGTTTTGTCAAAACATCGTGACCATATCGTTTCCTATACATAACTTGATCATATCATTATATTAATCATATCTTAATTATAGCGTTTTCTATACATAACATTATCGTATCTTTTTATCAACCTATCACAACTATAGTCTTTTCTATACATAACCTTATCGTATCGTCTTATGAACATATCGTAGTTGTATCGTTCCATTAAGTATAGTGCATCCTTCTCATTTCCTATCTCAAACATATCATAGAACACATCGTATCGTAAGTATGATCATACAATTCACATACCATAACATATACATATCATTTCATAATCATATTGATTCATAAACAATTCACACATATAAATATATATGACACGTGCAGAACCACAGGGCACGTGTCAACATCAAATATAACCATGTCGATAGTAAAGNTGTGTTTTGCTTTAACGGAAAATTTAAGGTGGTAGTAACTATTGTTACCTTATTTAATTTATTATCCATAAATGACTATTTTATTTTTTAATTTTTCATATAGTACTAACTATTACCTTATAGAATTAAACTTTATTAGTAAACCTATAAAAATAATATAAATTAACTATTTTTAAAAAATTGTAATCTCCTTCCCTGCATTTTTCCATTCCTATAAATACCCACCAATCTTCTCCTTAAACAAACCATCAAATAACTCTTCATCATCTTCAAACTTTATCACCATAGCTAAGGCTCTTTTCTNTGTATTTTTTTTTTAAATATGTTACCATGTACTAGAACTAATATAATGCTAACTAAAACCTAATTGATTCGTGAATGAAAAACATATTTGATTATATTGTAACACAATGAATTGTATAAAGTACAGATTTGACAATATAATTACAATAATAACAATTCTTATTTCCAAATTTTATTAACTAAAATCTTATCGATTCATGAATGAAATACAGATTTGATATGGTTGTAACACAATAGATTTTATAAAGTAAAGGAGATATGAAATAACTCACCATAATAACAAATCAAAATCTCTCTCGATAAATCATACAGAAAAGGAGATCTTGTAACACTATTGGGTAAAGAAAAAAGATATCTCAAATATGACTTATAGTAATAACAAAGCAAAATCTCTATAACTAAATCTGCATCATCTCCCCGTAAATCTCTGTAATTTTTTTGTTCCAATAACCGATACATTCTTGGTGACTGAGTTTGTTGAGGTGAGAGATAGTTGAGAGAGGGATGAGAGATTTTTTTGTTCCAATAACCGATACATTCTTGGTGACTGAGTTTGTTGAGGTGAGAGATAGTTGAGAGAGGGATGAGAGATCAGTAAGAGCAGTTTGGATAAGATTACTATTTTTTATTTTTTATTTTTTATTAGTTTTTCTTTTACGTTGTTATAATCCTATTGAATTCAATTTTCTAATTTATTCCAAATTAAAATTAAAAGATCCTATTGAATTCAATTTTCTAATTTATTCCAAATTAAAATTAAAAGATTGTGTTTTGCTTTAACGGAAAATTTAAGGTGGTAGTAACTATTGTTACCTTATTTAATTTATTATCCATAAATGACTATTTTATTTTTTAATTTTTCATATAGTACTAACTATTACCTTATAGAATTAAACTTTATTAGTAAACCTATAAAAATAATATAAATTAACTATTTTTAAAAAATTGTAATCTCCTTCCCTGCATTTTTCCATTCCTATAAATACCCACCAATCTTCTCCTTAAACAAACCATCAAATAACTCTTCATCATCTTCAAACTTTATCACCATAGCTAAGGCTCTTTTCTTCAAGGTTTTTCTTCTCCTCTACGTCCTATCGCTATCGCCGCTTGGAGCGGCAACCCAACGTTTAGATTTGGCTGGCAGCTACAAACCAATAAANTAACACTATTGGGTAAAGAAAAAAGATATCTCAAATATGACTTATAGTAATAACAAAGCAAAATCTCTATAACTAAATCTGCATCATCTCCCCGTAAATCTCTGTAATTTTTTTGTTCCAATAACCGATACATTCTTGGTGACTGAGTTTGTTGAGGTGAGAGATAGTTGAGAGAGGGATGAGAGATTAGTAAGAGCAGTTTGGATAAGATTACTATTTTTTATTTTTTATTTTTTATTAGTTTTTCTTTTACGTTGTTATAATCCTATTGAATTCAATTTTCTAATTTATTCCAAATTAAAATTAAAAGATCCTATTGAATTCAATTTTCTAATTTATTCCAAATTAAAATTAAAAGATTGTGTTTTGCTTTAACGGAAAATTTAAGGTGGTAGTAACTATTGTTACCTTATTTAATTTATTATCCATAAATGACTATTTTATTTTTTAATTTTTCATATAGTACTAACTATTACCTTATAGAATTAAACTTTATTAGTAAACCTATAAAAATAATATAAATTAACTATTTTTAAAAAATTGTAATCTCCTTCCCTGCATTTTTCCATTCCTATAAATACCCACCAATCTTCTCCTTAAACAAACCATCAAATAACTCTTCATCATCTTCAAACTTTATCACCATAGCTAAGGCTCTTTTCTTCAAGGTTTTTCTTCTCCTCTACGTCCTATCGCTATCGCCGCTTGGAGCGGCAACCCAACGTTTAGATTTGGCTGGCAGCTACAAACCAATAAAAAACATAGATAACTCACAGATTCAAAACTTAGGTGAGTTCACAATAAATGAACACAATAAACATGCAAAAACTCAACTCCACTTCCAAAAAGTGATTAGTGGAGAAATGTAAATTGTGGCCGGGACCAACTATAACCTTCGATTGACAGCTCTTGAGGGGACTAATAGTCGAACCTATGTGTTCACTGATCTCAACAACAAGAACAACCTTATCAACTTTTTTGACGTCCCCAACTAGACTTCTTGCTTCTTATCAAAGACTATGTATCTTTCTAATTTTCTATATTTTTATATTATGTTATGAATGTTTGGAATCTTGATCAACCTTATGTATGGTTTACATGTAACGACCCAAAATTTTCTACTTAATTTAAGGTCGCTACTGTATACATACCATAAACATTGAATGCGGAAGACTTCATTTAAATTCCATAAAACATAACCTTTAACTTAAAACACAGCCATGGACTTACGTGTTTCGAAAACATCTTTAAAACGACACAACAAAAGACTCGAAATAAAATAAATAAGCGTTTAAGTTTAAAACATCCTATTCTATCCTAAGTCTAAGAATATAAATGCCACTATCCTATGCATGTGCCATGATCTTGAGTTGCGATGCCGTCGTCAGCCGTACAGGAATGCCTTGCCTTAACCTGAAAAATGTAGTAGCACATGGCTTGAGTATTTAAAGAAATACTCAGTAAGTGACCCCACTATTGGGGTTAAATGCAACAATCACATGCAATGAAATGATGGGACCTATCTTTCGTTTCGTTTCGTTTCGTTTCGTTTCGTTTCGTTTCGTTTCCTTTCGTTTCGTTTTCCCTACGGTATAATCCTAACAGGTAATCGTGGACGTGTACCATATACTCTACACGCAGCCCATACGTGCGAGTATGGGCTCACCAGCTAGTTCGCACACCGCTGGGCCACTGTCCCTAGCCGGTGGGCATGCTCTGGGGGCCCACCGGGACCCGTTAAAACTAAAACCGTCACGGCAGCGCTATGCAGGGCATAACGATCGTTGTCCTGCCATTTGGATGTACGCGTCCGTACCCTCGTGATGGGATAGGGGTATCCCCCCAAATGCATGATCACACAATATGCATGAGGTCCCACTAGTCCTACAGTTATCATTTAATGAACATAACCCCGTGTCACGTTTTCATGCTTACATGTCATTCTCATTCTCATTTCGTTACATATCATACATATTCCTAGCGGGGTTATGTATCATGCAATTTACCGTATTTCATGTCATACAATTCATTCAGTTACATTTCAATACTCATACAACAAGTCATAATCGTACAAGGGCCACACATCGTCACATGCATTCATATCACATCAACTAAGCAGCATAAATAACATACATTCACGTTCACATGATTTCGTACTTAAGCACAATAATCTAGCATACAATGTATCATATCATAACCAAGTCATAACGTAAACACTTCATAGTCATATCGTTCTCTAACTTACCATAGCCTTAACGTTCTTATACCTATCACAGACATATCATTACGTGACGTACCTTAGTCATATCGTCACAAGAACGTACCCTAACGCTATCGTTCTATCAATCTATCACAAACCTATCCCTTTCTACCCATAACCTAACCGTATTCTTTCATCAATCTCTCTTATCCATAGCACTCCGGTATGTAACCTAACTCTAACGTTTCATGAACGTATCTTACTCCTATCGTTACATTTCGTTTTGTGCATTCTTCTCGTACGCTATCTCAAACATATCCTTGAGCACATCGTACCATAATTATTATCATACAAACCACATATTATAACATAACATAACATATAGGAAGCATATCGACTCATAGATAATTCACACATATCAATATATATGACACGTACAGAACCACAGGGCACGTGTCAACATCAAATATAACCATGCCGATAGTAAGATCACTTACCTGGATAGCTTAAGTCGTTGTCACAAATATATCTTTAATGAAAGTTCGATTCCGTCCTTTGAAATCCAAGTCAACCTATATGAGCTCATGACATCAGTTTCAAGTTTTATCTCTATAAAATTATTATTCTAATTTACATTGGCCATCTTAAAATTCTGATTTTTTTTGTTGGACAAAATTGAAAGAAGCTCACTGTCCTCGAAAATTCTGAATGTTTTCTGTTATACAGAATTGAAAGGAGCTCACTGACGTCTCATATTTCCTATTATTGTTAAATACTATTTAACAAATCTTTCCTTACTCTCCCTCCCTCTCTCTCTCTAATCTTTTTCATTGTTAAATAGGTTTTAAAATTGAAAGGAGCTCACTTACGTCTGATATTTCCTTTATTGTTAAATATGTTTACAAATCTTTCCTCAATCTCTCTCTCTCTCTCATTTTTTCTTTCTGTAAATAGGTTTTTCACTTGTGTAAACAGATATTACTGACCAATTTTAAGTACAGGCTATCTTTTAGTTTATAGATTTGCCACCTAAAATTTTATTGAATCTAACTTATAACCTTATTTTGTATAATTAAAATGCTAACAAAAATCTAATAATTGTATATGGGATCTGATTATTACAACTATGAAGGAAAAGGAAGTCTGAGATAGGATTTTACCGTAATAACTGACAAAAATCTCTAAATCTGCAATAGCATTGTACTTCTTCTCAGATCTGACCACTTCTTCTCAGATCTGACCATTGTTGTTTTTCTGTTTTTTTTTTTTTGCAGGTGGATGGGTCGAGGAGAGATAATTGTGGGGAGGGACGAATGGTTAGTGAAGAGAGGTGGGGAATGATTTTTTTTTTTTTAATTCCAATTTTAATTAATTAATTAATTTATTATTATTATTATTTTAACTTTTTTTTATTTGTTTATTTCTTTATTTATTTTTCGGCTATTACATTACAACTTAATACAAGTCTAATTTTGTTCAATAAGATATATGTCTTTGGATAAAAGAATTATAGGACAATCTTTAGTGGATATGGTATGATACTAAAACGAGAAAACAACTTTACAGATCGAGTTAACGACCCTAACTCAAAGGGGAAAAAAGTTTCAATGTTAACACCTATAGAATTTGACTCCAAAATGGCTCGGAAGCGAAAGTGCGTAAGTTTCGTATTTTAACCCAAACATATGGGTAAAATTCATCAAACTTAGTCTTCGATACAGTTTCGTAAAAAAAGATCGAAAGAAACAATGGTTTTTCACATAATGATTTAAGTGCCTCTATGAGGAGTCTTCTTGACAGGGTTGAGGTTGTGAGGTCTTATAGACACGAGTAAATGATTTTTTTTCTTCCATATTTTAGGCTTAGGACAATCTTTAGTTGATATGGTATGATACTAAAATGAGAAAACAACTTTACAGATTGAGTTAACGACCCTGTCTTAAACGGGAGAAAAGTTCCAATGTGTTAACCTATGGAATTTGACTCCAAAATGGCCCGGAAGCGAAAGTGCATAAGCTTCGTATTTTAACCCAACATATCTGTAAGATTCATCAAACTTGAGCGTTCATTACAGATTCGTTGAAAAAGATCGAAAGAAACAATGGTTTTTCACATAATGATTTAAGTGCCAACATTAAGGTCTTCTCGACAAGGTTGAGGTTGTGAGGTCTTATAGACACGAGTATATATTTTTTTTTCTTCTATATTTTAAGCTTAGAACAATCTTTAGTGGATATTGTATGATACTAAAATGAAAAAACAACTTTTCATATCGAGTTAACGACCCTGTATCAAAGGGGAAAAAAGTTCCAATGTTAACACCTATGGAATTTAACTCCAAAATGGCCCGGAAGCGAAAGTGTACAAGTTTTGTATTTTAACCCAACATATGTGTAAGGTTCATAAAACTTGAGCGTTCTTTACAGATTCGTTAAAAAAGATCGAAAGAAACGAACGTTTTTCACATAATAATTTAAGTGCCTCCATTAGGATCTTCTCGACAGGGTTGAGGTTGTGAGGTCTTATAGACACGAGTAAATCTTGTTTTCTTTTCCATATATTAAGCTTAGGAAAATCTTTAGTCGATATTGTATGATACTAAAAGGAGAAAACAACTTTTCAAATCGAGTTAACGACCCTGTCTCAANAACGACCCTGTATCAAAGGGGAAAAAAGTTCCAATGTTAACACCTATGGAATTTGACTCCAAAATGGCCCGTAAGCGAAAGAGCATAAGTTTCGTATTTTAACCCAACATATGTGTAAGATTCATCAAACTTGAGAGTTCCTTATAGATTCGTTGAAAAAGATCGATTGAAACAAAGGTTTTTCACATAATGATTTAAGTGCCTCCATTAGGGTTTTCTCGACACGATTGAGGTTGTGAGGTCTTATAGACACGAGTAAATCTTGTTTTCTTTTCCATATATTAAGCTTAGGAAAATCTTTAGTCGATATTGTATGATACTAAAAGGAGAAAACAACTTTTCAAATCGAGTTAACGACCCTGTCTCAAAGGGGAAAAAAGTTCCAATGTTAACACTTATGGAATTTGACTCCAGAATGGCCCGAAAGCGAAAGTGTACAAGTTTTGTATTTTAACCCAACATATGTGNCTCCAAAATGGCCCGGAAGCGAAAGTGTACAAGTTTTGTATTTTAACCCAACATATGTGTAAGGTTCATAAAACTTGAGCGTTCTTTACAGATTCGTTGAAAAAGATCGAAAGAAACAAACATTTTTCACATAATAATTTAAGTGCCTCCATTAGGATCTTCTCGACAGGGTTGAGGTTGTGAGGTCTTATAGACACCAGTATATATTTTTTTTTCTTCTATATTTTAAGCTTAGAACAATCTTTAGTGGATATTGTATGATACTAAAATGAAAAAACAACTTTTCATATCGAGTTAACGACCCTGTATCAAAGGGGAAAAAAGTTCCAATGTTAACACCTATGGAATTTAACTCCAAAATGGCCCGGAAGCGAAAGTGTACAAGTTTTGTATTTTAACCCAACATATGTGTAAGGTTCATAAAACTTGAGCGTTCTTTACAGATTCGTTAAAAAAGATCGAAAGAAACGAACGTTTTTCACATAATAATTTAAGTGCCTCCATTAGGATCTTCTCGACAGGGTTGAGGTTGTGAGGTCTTATAGACACCAGTAAATATTTTTTTTTTTCTTTCATATTTTAAGCTTTGGACAATCTTTAGTGGGTATTGTATGATACTAAAACGAGAAAACAACTTTACGGATCGAGTTAACGACCCTGTCTCGAAGGGAAAAAACTTCCAATGTTAACACCTATGAAATTTGACTCAAAAATGGTCTGGAAGCGAAAGTGCATAAGTTTCGTATTTTAACCCAACATATGTGTGAAATTCATCAAACTTGAGAGTTCCTTATAGATTCGTTGAAAAAGATCGATTGAAACAAAGGTTTTTCACATAATGATTTAAGTGCCTCCATTAGGGTTTTCTCGACACGATTGAGGTTGTGAGGTCTTATAGACACGAGTAAATCTTGTTTTCTTTTCCATATATTAAGCTTAGGAAAATCTTTAGTCGATATTGTATGATACTAAAACGAGAAAACAACTTTTCAGATCGAGTTAACGACCCTGTCTCAAAGGGGAAAAAAGTTCCAATGTCAACACTTATGGAATTTGACTCCAGAATGGCCCGAAAGCGAAAGTGTACAAGTTTTGTATTTTAACCCAACATATGTGTAAGGTTCATAAAACTTGAGCGTTCTTTACAGATTCGTTGAAAAAGATCGAAAGAAACAAACATTTTTCACATAATAATTTAAGTGCCTCCATTAGGATCTTCTCGACAGGGTTGAGGTTGTGAGGTCTTATAGACACCAGTAAATGTTTTTTTTCTTTCATATTTTAAGCTTTGGACAATCTTTAGTGGGTATTGTATGATACTAAAACGAGAAAACAACTTTACGGATCGAGTTAACGACCCTGTCTCGAAGGGAAAAAAACTTCCAATGTTAACACCTATGAAATTTGACTAAAAAATGGCCTGGAAGCGAAAGTGCATAAGTTTCGTATTTTAACNGAAAGTGCATAAGTTTCGTCTTTTAACCCAACATATGTGTGAAATTCATCAAACTTGAGCGTTCGATACAGTTTCATTAAAAAAAGATCGAAAGAAACAATGGTTTTTCACATAATGATTTAAGTGCCTCATGAGAGTCTTCTCGACAGGGTTGAGGTTGTGAGGTCTTATAGACACGAGTAAATGTTTTTTTTTTCTCCATGTTTTAAGCTTAGGACAATCTCTAGACGATATTATATGATACTAAAATGAGAAAACAACTTTACAGATCGAGTTAATGACCCAGTCTGAAAGGGGAGAAAAGTTCCAATGTTAACACCTATGGAATTTGACTCCAAAATGGCCCGTAAGCGAAAGAGCATAAGTTTCATATTTTAACCCAACATATGTGTAAGATTCATCAAACTTGAGCGTTCCTTATAGATTCGTTGAAAAAGATCGATTGAAACAAAGGTTTTTCACATAATGATTTAAGTGCCTCCATTAGGGTTTTCTCGACAGGATTGAGGTTGTGAGGTCTTATAGACACGAGTAAATCTTGTTTTCTTTTCCATATATTAAGCTTAGGAAAATCTTTAGTCGATATTGTATGATACTAAAAGGAGAAAACAACTTTTCAAATCGAGTTAACGACCCTGTCTCAAAGGGGAAAAAAGTTCCAATGTCAACACTTATGGAATTTGACTCCAGAATGGCCCGAAAGCGAAAGTGTACAAGTTTTGTATTTTAACCCAACATATGTGTAAGGTTCATAAAACTTGAGCGTTCTTTACAGATTCGTTGAAAAAGATCGAAAGAAACAAACATTTTTCACATAATAATTTAAGTGCCTCCATTAGGATCTTCTCGACAGGGTTGAGGTTGTGAGGTCTTATAGACACCAGTAAATGTTTTTTTTCTTTCATATTTTAAGCTTTGGACAATCTTTAGTGGGTATTGTATGATACTAAAACGAGAAAACAACTTTACGGATCGAGTTAACGACCCTGTCTCGAAGGGAAAAAAACTTCCAATGTTAACACCTATGAAATTTGACTCAAAAATGGTCTGGAAGCGAAAGTGCATAAGTTTCGTCTTTTAACCCAACATATGTGTGAAATTCATCAAACTTGAGCGTTCGATACAGTTTCATTAAAAAAAGATCGAAAGAAACAATGGTTTTTCACATAATGATTTAAGTGCCTCATGAGAGTCTTCTCGACAGGGTTGAGGTTGTGAGGTCTTATAGACACGAGTAAATGTTTTTTTTTTCTCCATGTTTTAAGCTTAGGACAATCTCTAGACGATATTATATGATACTAAAATGAGAAAACAACTTTACAGATCGAGTTAATGACCCAGTCTGAAAGGGGAGGAAAGTTCCAATGTTAACACCTATGGAATTTGACTCCAAAATGGCCCGTAAGCGAAAGAGCATAAGTTTCATATTTTAACCCAACATATGTGTAAGATTCATCAAACTTGAGCGTTCCTTATAGATTCGTTGAAAAAGATCGATTGAAACAAAGGTTTTTCACATAATGATTTAAGTGCCTCCATTAGGGTTTTCTCGACAGGATTGAGGTTGTGAGGTCTTATAGACACGAGTAAATCTTGTTTTCTTTCCATATTTTAAGCTTAGAAAAATCTTTAGTCGATATTGTATGATACTAAAAGGAGAAAACAACTTTTCAGATCGAGTTAACGACCCTGTCTCAAAGGGGAAAAAAGTTCAAATGTTAACACTTATGGAATTTGACTTCAAAATGGCCCGGAAGCAAAAGTGCATAAGTTTCATATTTTAACCCACCTTATGTATAAGATTCATCAAACTTGAGATTCCTTACTGATTTTTTGAAAAAGACAAAGAAACTTAGGTTATTCACATAATGATTTAAGTGCCTCCATCTGGATCTTCTCGAATGGGTTGAGGTTGTGAGGTCTTATAGAGACGAGTAAATATTTTTTTTCTTCCATATTTTAAGCTTAAGACAATCGATATGGTATGATACTAAAATGAAAAAACAACTCTGCAGATCGAGTTAACGACTCTGTCTCAAAGGGGAAAAAAGTTCCAATGTGTTAACCTACGCAATTTGACTCCAAAATGGTGCGGAAGCGAAAGTGCATAAGTTTCGTATTTTAACCCAACATATGTGTACGATTCATCAAACTTGAGCGTTACTTACAGATTCGTTGAATAAGATCGAAAGAAACAATGGTTTTTCACATAATGATTTAAGTGCCTCCATGAGGGTCTTCTCGACAGGGTTGAGGTTGTGAGGTCTTATAGACACGAGTAAATGTTTTTTCTCTTTCATATTTTCAGTTTAGGACAATCTTTAGTCGATATGGTATGATTCTAAAATGAGAAAACAACTTGTGAGATCGAGTTAACGACCCTGTCTCAAAGGGGAAAAAAGTTCCAATGTTAACACCTATGCAATTTTACTCCAAAATGGCCCAGAAACAAAAGTACATAAGTTTCTTATTTTAACCCAATATATGGGTAAAATTCATCAAACTTGAGCGTTCTTACTGTTAAGGATAGTTGATCGTTGCAAATATATTGTGTTCATTTATTAGTCTTTTCTTTTGTTGTTATTTCCATATTATTTGTAATTTACCATATTTCTCTATTCTGTAAATGATTATAAATGAGAGAACTCTCACCACCATTTCGATGTGGTGGTTTCAGCAAACATTCACATGGTATCAGTGCCCTTTCGGTTTAACAATCCTAGTCCTTTCTTCTCCATGGCTTCCGAATCCTCTTATCATCTTCTTCCTTTCAACACTCTAATCTATATGATCACCATCAAACTTTCTTCCTCCAATTATCTTCTTTGGAAAAGCCAACTTCTCCCTCTCCTTAAGAGTCAAGACATGCTGGGCTATGTTGATGGTAGTATGGTTCCACCACTTGTAAATAAACTTAAATGATAGAGAGAGAAAAAAAATAAGCCTAAACTTAAATGAGAGAGAGAAAAAGCAGTTATTATTATTTGGTTTTTAATTCAGTCAAGGAAGGCATACGTAATTTTTTGAAAGGAATAATTTATGATTGACAATTAGTTATGGCCATTTTTAGCGTTAGTAAAACTTATAAATAGACCTTTACTTCTCAATGTAATAGCAGACAACAAGCAGAGAACAAGCAGAGAACAAGAGAGAACAAGAGAGAACAAGAGAGAACAAGAGAGAACAAGAGAGAACAAGAGAGAACAAGAGAGAACAACAAGAGAGCAAAAGAAGAAAAACAGCAAACTTGTTTGAGTTGAAGTACAGTGTGCAATAGAAAAAGACTTTTGAGAATTCTTTGTCTCCTTGTTTCTCCCCTCTCGAAACCCCCTTTACAGTTTCATGAGAGTTATCTAAACGAATTAGTTTCAGAGCGAGCGTCTATTTTCTACAAGTTGGTATTGGAGCGGCTTTTAATTTCAACAAATTAGTATTAGAGCAAATTTATTTTCTACAAATTGATATCAGAGCCGATGGCGAACATGATGGGACAAATGTCGCTGCCACGATTGAAAAAAATGAACTACGAGAATTGGAGCATCCAAATGAAAGCTCTTCTCGGTTCGCAAGACACATGGGAGGTGGTCGAAGAAGGTTTCGAAGAACTGAAGGATACCACGGGTTATACAGCAGCACAAAACAAGGCGCTAAAGAAAGCACGTTCAAAGGATAAGGCAGCATTATACATGTTGTTCTGGGCTGTTGACGAGTCGGGCTTTGAGAAGAATGCAAGGACAACTACTTCAAAAGAAGCGTGAGACACTCTAGAAAAGGTGTTCAAAGGAACCGATCGAGTCAAGCAGGTGCGTCTCCAGACTCTACGAGGCGAGTTGGAGAGCATGAAGATGAAGGAGTCAGAAAATGTATCTGACTACATTACACGTGTACAGACCGTGGCGAATCAGCTAAATCGAAACGAAGAAATGTTACCCGAGACACGAGTTGTGGAGAAAATCTTGAGGTCGTTAACAGACAACTTCGAGAATGTAGTATGTCATAGAAGAGTCAAAGGACCTGACGAAGTTCACAGTCAATNAAGAAATGTTACCCGAGACACGAGTTGTGGAGAAAATCTTGAGGTCGTTAACAGACAACTTCGAGAATGTAGTATGTCATAGAAGAGTCAAAGGACCTGACGAAGTTCACAGTCAATGAGCTTGCCAGTTCTCTTGAGGCACATGAGCAATGCAAGAAAAAGAAGAAGGAGCCACTCGATCAAGCGCTTCAGACGAAGGCATCAATAAAGGATGGAAAGTACTCCATTCACAAAATTTTGAGGTAGAGATCGTGGAAGCCGCGGGAATGGTCGAGGTAGTCAAGGCAACAGTTACGAAGAAACCTACCAGCAAAAGAGACTATCAAGCCAAGCAAATTGGCGTGGAAGAGGACGCAATCAAGGACGCGGTCAAGGATACAATTTCAACATCCAATGCTTTAAATGTCAGAAATATGGCCACTGTGCAAATAATTATAACTCCGACAGATGTTACAGTTGTGGCAGAATGGTCACTATGTGAGAGATTGTCGAGCTAAAGAAAAGGTGAAAGAAACCATCATCCTGGCCTTAGATAACGCAACAAGTGGAGCCATTCTCTTGATGGCTCAAAACGAAGAGCCGAACACAAAAAGAGACGGCGGTGCGAAAGTCGATGGCGATAGTCGTGAGGTAGTGGAAGTTGTTGGAAATGAGGTGATACGCAGCAGATTTGGCGAAATCACGGTATCAGAGACGAGAAAATCGAAGAAAGATGAACAACCGGATAACAGAGAGCTTGAGCTCGAAGAGAGGGAGCTCTAATGGCCAGAAAGGAAATTCGAGGAAGAAAGAAGAAAAAGGATGAAAATTGAAGAAGAAAAGAAAGAGTTGGAAACAAAAGTTGAAAGGTTAGAGAAGGAAATTACTGAGCTGAATGAGAGTTCCGCCTGTCTCAAACCGGAGAAGGAAGAGAATGGGCAGGTAATCTCGGAACTTGCAAAGAAAGTTGAAGAAGGTGTGAAGAAAGAGAATGACCTGTTAATGGAGATTGAGGGTCTAGTGGACGAGCAAGTGAGGGAGAAGAAAGATATAGAGATACTGACTCAACAGAGAAACTCACTCGACGTGAACCTGAATAAAGTCCAACGGAGACAGTGAACTTACGACACACGATCGAGACACTCACTTGTGATAAAGCCAAACTGGAGGAAACAAGAATGCTAGCTGTAAAGGTCGCTATGGACTTACGAAGGGAATTGAGTAAACTGAACGAAGCCGTGATGTCTAAGTCAAGCGTGGCTGAGAACTGAAGAAATGAAGAATTGGAGTCTCAGATGGACTATTCTCGAGAAGATCCAAATGAAGTCTCATCAGAGAAGAACAACCCTATTTTGCCACTCGTGGAAAAGAAGAGAAAATTGAAGAAACCACGACTGAGATCGACAAAACGAAAACGGTACAAGTGGAATCATTGAATAGAACATTTAAGTTTATGAGGGAGTTTTGTTGGAAATAAACTTAAATGAGGGAGAGAGAGAGAAAAAGAAGCGTAAACTGAAATGAGAGAAAAAAAAGAAGCTTAAACTTAAATGAGAGAAAAAAAACGGTTATTATTCTTTGGTTTTTAAATTTAGTAAAAAAAAAAATTCATACGTAATGTTTGGAAATGAAGAGTTTATGAGTGAGAAAAAGATTATTCTTTCGTTTTTAAATTTAGTCAAAAGAAAAAGTCATACGTAATGTTTGGAAAGGAAGAGTTTATGAGTGAGAAAAAGTGGGTTACGAAAACTTATAAATAGGCATTTACTTATCATTGCAGAGAAAAGCAGAGGACAAGGCTTGTTTAAGTTGAAATACAGTGTGTAATAAGAAAAGGCTTTTGAGAATTTTTCCCCTTTGTCTCTCCCCTCTCGACATCCCTTTACAGTTTCATGAGAGTTATCTAAACGAGTTAGTTTCAGAGCGAGCGTCTATTTTCTACAAGTGGTATCGGAGCTGCTTTTAATTTCAACAAATTGGTATCAGAGCAAATTTATTTTCTGCACACCATTCTTTGAACCAGAAACCTCCTCAACACTCAACCCAAAATATTTGGCGTGGAGAGCAGCCGATCAACGACTTCTCTGTCTCCTGCTCTCCTCTCTCACCGAGGAAGCCATGGCTGTTGTTGTTGGTCTCTCTACTGCACGTGATGTTTGGCTTGTGCTGAAAACTACGTTCAACCATCATTCGAAAGCTTGTGAACTAAGACTCAAGGATGACTTGCAGCTGATGAAACGTGGCACCAAACTTGTTGCTGAGTATGCCCGTGCCTTTAAGACAATTTGTGACCAACTTCATGCCATTGGCAGACCCGTCGAGAATATTAATAAAGTGCACTGGTTCCTTTGTGGACTCAGCACTGAATTTTCAGCTTTTTCTACTACTCAGATGGCTCTCACCCCTATCCCATGTTTTGCAGATTTAGTCTCTAAAGCTGAAAGTTTTGAGTTGTTTCAGCGCTCCCTTGAGTCCTCTGACTCCACTCCTACAACATTCACAACCACTAATCGTCGTCGCACTTATGGAAGCCACCCTGCTTTCTCTAACAACCAGCGAGGTCATTCTTATTCCCACAAAAACAACTCTCCCAATCGAGGACGAACCCACTCAGGTCAGGGTCGTCGACCACCTCACTGCCAAATATGCCGCAAAGAGGGCCATTATGCTACCGCTGCAACCAACGATATGTTCAACCTGATTCTTCTCATGCTCACCTTGCTGAAGCCTTTAACACGTCATGTTCTATTGCTGGACCTGATGCTGCTGATTGGTTTCTGGACACTGGGGCTTCGGCCTATATGACTGCCGACCCATCTATTTTGGATCAGTTTAAAAATTACATGGGCAAGGACTATGTGATCGTAGGAAACGGTGCATCCCTACTGAGAATGTTTGATTAATCCACCACTTCTAAATGGTGTGAAAGTTATCTTATTTATAATCAAATAAAGGGAAAGATACTTATTACCATAAGACAAATATTAGATATTTGCCTTATAATAAAATATCAAATATAATATATATGGTAAACTATAATTTATTACTAAATATCCTTAACACCCCACCGCAAGCTGAGCGTCGGATTTGAACGAACGTGAAGCTTGGATCTGAAAAATTCAAAGAGGTTGAGAAACACTTTTCGTGAAGATGTCAACAACCTGATTTAGATGAGGCGTAGAGAAACACTTTCTTGGCCATCGAAAATTGCAGAGGGATCGCCGCTCAGCAGTGATGCTGCCTTGGCTTCGACGAGAATATGTCCAACCCATGAAGAGGGATTGTCGCTTAGCGACGATGCTGCCTTGGCTCTGGTGAGAATATGTCTAACCCCAAGAAGTAGAAGGGGAAACCTAGAGAAAGGGACAAAGACAATGTTGAAGCCGGAAGAGTCGCCACATTGGGCGAAGGAGCCAATTTTGGCGAGAAGGGCGGTGGCAACTTGGTTGGCGAAGAGGCCGGTGCGGCGCCCAAATTCCAAGGGTAAATCTCTGCATAAGGTCGATGGGCTTATCGAGATTCTATATATTTCCGAAGAGAACACTGATGAAGATCCTAAGATTAGGGTTTCTGTGAAGGATGAAGGATGAAGGATGAAGGATGAAGGGAAAATTGGGAAGAAAATGAAAGAGGCTATGTTTGGAAAAGTTGAGGTTGTATGTACAAAGTATGATGAAGGATGATTTGGAGGTCAAAACGGTGGAGCTGAAGAGTAATCAATCGGCTCTACATGTGGCAGCCATGACGTCTGCCTCTGCGGCGTCAAAGCCAGCAGTGGTGGTGGAGAAGAACAGTAGAAAATTTCAAAAGCCATTGAAAGGAAAGGATCTGGGTTGCTAAACCAAAATGGCTCTGATACCATAAGAATGTTTGCTTAATCCACCACTCCTAAATGGTGTGAAAGTTATCTTATTTATAATCAAATAAATTACAAGGATATGGAAATAGTAATAAATGGAAATAACAATAAACGGAAAGATAATAATTACCATATGACAAATATTAGATATTTGCCTTATAATAAAATATCAAATATAATATATATGGTAATCTATAATTTATTACTAAATATCCTTAACACCTACCCATTAGCCACATTGGTAGTCTTTCTCCTGTTCCAAATATTCACTTGTTAGATGTCTTGGTTGTCTCTTATCTCACTCAAAATCTTCTTTCCATAAGTAAATTAACGTCTAATTTTCCTCTCTCCGTTACATTTACTAATAATCTTATTACTATCCAGAATCGTCAATCAGGAATGGTGGTGGCAATCGGTAAAAGAGATGGAAGGCTATATGTGCTAGAGCGCAGCAACTCTACTTCTATTTCAGTCCTTAGAAACAAATCTTTACGTGCTTCATATGATTTATGGCTTGCTCGCCTAGGTCATGTGAATCATTCTGTTATTTCTTTTTTAAATAGAAAAGGTCATCTTTATCTTACGTCTTTATTGTCTTCTCCATCATTATGTAATACTTGTCAGCTTACAAAAAGTCATCGCTTGCCTTATTCCCGCAATGAACGTAGGTCGTCTCATGTGTTAGATCTTATTCATTGTGATCTTTGGGGTCCTTCCCCCATCAAATCAAATTCGAGTTTTCTTTACTATGTTATTTTTATTGATAATCATTCTCGATTCACTTGGCTTTACCCTTTAAAATTTAAATATGGTTTCTTTGATATTTTTCTTCAATTTAAAAAATTTGTGAAAAATCAATATTCTTCTCGTATCAAGGTATTTCAAAGCGATGGAGGTACCGAATTTACTAGCAATTATTTCAAAACTCATTTACGTAATTCTGGCATCCACCATCAATTCTCTTGTCCATATACACCTACTCAAAATGGTCGTGCTGAGAGAAAACATCGTCAAGTGACTGAGACTGGCTTGGCCCTTCTCTTTCTCTCATATTTCTCCTCGTTTTTGGGTTGACGCCTTCAGCATTGCAGCTACAACCGGTTGCCTACTCCACTTTTTGGAGGTAAGTCACACTTTGAACTCCTCTATGGCTACACTCCACATTATGACAATTTTCATCCCTTGGGTTGTCGTATTTATCCTTACTTGCGTGATTATATGTCTAAAAAGCTTTCTCCCCGTAGCATTCCTTGTATTTTTTTGGGTTATAGTCCTGCTCATAAAGGGTTCCACTGCCTTGATCCCGCCACTATTAAGCTATATATCACCCGCCATGCTCAATTTGATGAAACTCACTTTCCTGCTATCCCTAGCTCCCAGGCCCAACATCTTCACTCTCTTCCTATTTCAAATTTTTTGGAACCACATCTTTATCATATTGATTCATCCCCCCTACCACTTCATCATCGCACATTTCTCGATCTAGTTCATCCCCGTGTGATATTTGTTCTGACCTTGTGGATGAGTCTGTGTAGGTTGATACTTCTCTTGCACGTTCCACTTTGCCACTCTCGACTTCTGATTTGACCTCTATTTAACCTACTGTTGATTCCTCTTCTTTAGGCACTCATCCTATGATCACACGAGCCAAAGCTGGTATATTCAAGACTCGTCATCCAGGAAATCTTGGTATTTTTGGCTCATCTGGACTTCTTTATACTCTTCTTGCATCCACTGAGCCGAAAGGATTCAAATCTGCGGCTAAGAATCCTGCTTGGGTTGCTGCCATAGATGAAGAAATTCGAGTGTTACAACAAAATGATACTTGGACTTTGGTTCCTCGCCCTGCCAACACCAACATCGTGGGCTCTAATGGGTGTTTCTTATTAAATATTTGTCTGATGGATCCGTCGAGCGTTTCAAGGCTCGTCTTGTTGCCAAAGGTTATACTCAGGTTCCTGGTCTTGACTACACTGACATTTTCAGTCCGGTTGTCAAAGCTACCACTATCCGTGTTGTGCTTTCTATTGCAGTCACAAATAAATGACCTCTTCGACAACTTGATGTCAAAAATGCTTTTCTCAATAGAACTCTTATTGAACGTGTTCATTTGGAACAACCTTCTAGGTATATTGATCCTCGATTTCCCACTCATGTTTGTCTATTAAAGAAAGCCCTCTATGGCTTAAAGCAAGCTCCTCGCGCGTGGTTTCAGCGTTTTAGCTCATTTCTTCTCAAACTTGGTTTATCTTGCAGTCGCGCTGACACGTCCCTTTTTGTCTTTCATCAGCAATCTAACCTTATCTATTTGCTTCTTTATGTTGATTACATTATTGTTACCGGCAACAACTCACCTCTTATTGACAGCTTTACTCGCAAGTTTCATTCTGAGTTTGCTACCAAAGATTTGGGTTCTCTCAGTTACTTTCTTGGTTTTGAAGCTTCACCCACAAATAATGGTCTCTTTATTAGTCAGTTAAAATATGCTCGAAATATTCTTACTCGTGCTCAGTTGCTCGATAGCAAACCAGTCCACACTCCAATGGTTGTTTCTTAACACCTAACTGCTGATGGTTCTCCTTTCTTTGATCCTACTCTCTATAGATCTCTTGTTGGCACCCTTCAGTATTTGACTATTACGTGTCCAGATATTGCCTATGCTGTCAATTCTGTCAGTCAATTCTTGCATGCCTCTAGTGCAGATCACTTTCTTGTTGTCAAACGTATTCTTCGCTATATCAAAGGAATACTCCACTTTGGGCTTACCTTTCGCCCATCCACTGTTCCTAGTATGCTAGTCGCTTATTCGGATGTTGACTAGGCTGGTTGTCCCGATACTCATCGTTCTACATCCGGATATTCTATTTATCTTGGTAACAATCTCGTTTCTTGGAGTGCAAAAAAACAACCTACTGTCTCACGCTCCAACTGTGAATCTGAGTATCGTGCTCTTGCCACAACTGTTGCTGAACTTCTTTGGGTTACACATCTTTTGCATGACCTCAAGGTCCTTATTTCACAGCAGCCCTTACTCTTATGAGACAACAAAAGTGCTATTTTTTTTTTAGCTCTAATCCCGTTTCTCACAAACGGGTCAAACATGTTGAACTAGATTATCATTTCCTTCGAGAACTTGGTATCGCTGTCAAACTTCGCACACGATATGTACCTTCTCATTTCCAAGTTGTTGACATCTTCACAAAAAGTATTTCTCGACCTCTCTTTGAATCTTTCAGATCCAAGCTTCACGTTCGTTCAAATTCGACGCTCAGCTTGTAGGGGGGTGTGAAGGATAGTTAACCGTTCATTATAATGCATATTTGTCTTACATTATGGCTTACCCTATTTCCCTTTTATTAAAGACAAATATATTGTATTCATTTATTATTTTTCTCTTTTGTTGTTCTCTCCATATTATTTGTAATTTACCATATTTCTCTACTATAAATGATTATAAATAAGATAACTCTCACCATCATTTAGGTGTGGTGTTTCATCAAACATTCACACTTACAGATTCGTTAAAAAAGATCGAAAGAAACAATGGTTATTTATACAATGATTTAAGTGCCTCCATAAGGGTCTTCTCGACAGGGTTGAGGTTGTGAGGTCTTATAGACACGAGTAAATATTTTTTTTTCTTCTATTTTTTAAGCTGAGGACAATCTTTAGTGGACATGATATGATATTAAAACGAGAAAACAACTTCTCCGATCGAGTTAACGACCCTGTCTCAAAGGGAAAAAAAGTTCCAATGTTAACACATATGGAATTTGACTCCAAAATGGCCCGGAAGCGAAAGTGCATCAAACTTGAGCGTTCCTTACAACTTCGTTGAAAAATATCGAAAGAAACAATGGTTTTTCACATAATTATTCAAGTGCCTCCATGAGGGTATTCTCGACAGGGTTCAGATCGTGAGGTCTTATAGACACGAGTAAATATTTTTTTTTATTTCATATTTTAAGCTTAGAACAATATTTAGTGGATACGGTATAATACTAAAACGAGAAAAAAACTTTTCAGGTCGAGTTAATGACCTTGTCTCAAAGGGAAAAAAAATTGTAATGTTAACACCTACGAAATTTGATTCCAAAATGGCCCGGAAGCGAAAGCGCATTTGTTTCATATTTTAACCCAACATATGTGTAAGATTCATTAAACTTTAGCGTTCCTTACAGATTCATTGAAAAAGATCGGAAAGACAATGGTTTTTCACATAATGATTTAAGTGCCTCCATGAGGGTCTTCTCGACAGGGTTGAGGTTGTGAGGTCTTATAGACACGAGTAAATATTTTTTTCTTCCATATTTTAAACTTAGGGAAATCTTGAGTGGTTATGGTATGATACTTGAACGAGAAAGCAAATTTTCAGATCGTGTTAATGACCCTGTCTCAAAGGGGAAAAAATTTCGAATGTTAACACCTCAAAAGAAATATTATAATTCTTTGTCAATTTCTTTTTTTTTTTTTTTTTTTTTTAAAAAAAAACTATATTATATAATTTTAAAAGCACTTAAAAAAATTATAAAAAAAAACTATATAATTATTAAGCAATGTCTAATTTATCTATTAAATTAGGTTCAAAATACTATTTTTCGTGTTATTATCAAATTTGTTATACATTTATTAAATTAACAACTAAAGCCACATGGGTCGAAAGAACTCCCTTCTAAATACCGAACACGCAAGATAGGAACAATCAATTTTTTTTTTATTATTTGTTTTTTTTATAAATAACTGAAGTATTTTGTTACATGTTATGACTTATCTACATCGACCCAATCTGATATGTACAATGCTAGAATACAATATATACAAGAATAACTCTTATGTCCATAATATTGAGTTATCACTAATTTGGTTAACGACATTATTAACAAATTTAATGAGTTCTTTGTAAGTGTGAACCATCATATTAGATATCGTAATTTTATCCTAATAAGTGTTGTCTTACGATAGGTCAAGAATCGAAAATAAAACTACAATCTTTTCCTTTTCAGAAGTTGCTCATTCATAACCCTTATATTATATTGGTTAGCTTGATTTTAATGTGAATTACCGAGTTTTAAATTTAAAATAAAAATTAATCACATTTTGTGCTTATTTCAAATTATTAATTAAAACTGACTTATTCCATTCTCAAGTTAGTGTTTAAATAAAAGTGTTCTTTCACTAAATATCTCGAAACAAAATGATTTTTAAATAGAGTTTTTTTATAATTAATTTATTTATAATTTAATAAATCTTAATTAGCTATTAAATATGAATAAACATATCTTAATTAACCTTTGTTTTTATAAAAAAAATTAATCATTTAATGATTAATTTTAAAATTCTACCATTTTAAACCCTTTAAAATTAAAATTAAAAGACTACTTTAAATTATAATCCTTGTAACGACCCAAAATTTTCTACTTAAAAATCTCTCTCGATAAATCATCCAGAAAAGGAGATCTTGTACCACGCCTATAGAAAAAAAGATATCTCAAATATGAGTTTTCATAAAGCAAAATCTGTGTCGGTTATAAAGCAAAATTTGTGTCCGTTCCTCATAGTAATAACAAAGCAAAATCTCTGTAACTAAATCTGCATCATCTCCCCATAAATCTGCATTTTTTTTTTGTTCAAGTAACCGATACATTCTTGATGACGAGTCGGTTGAGGAGAGAGATAGTTGAGAGAGAGATAAGAGATTAGTGAGAGCAGTTTGGATAAGATTGCTATTTTTTATTTTTTTATTTATTATTATTTTTTCTTTGACCGTTACAATAATCCTCTTGATTTAGTTCAATTTTCTAATTTATTCCAAATTAAAATCAAAAGAGTTTGCTTTACTTTAATGGGTAGATTTAAGGACCATAATTAACTTTTTGTTTATTATTTATTTATTTATTTATGATTGTAACTACTATTACCTTATTTGATTTATTTGATTTATTTGATTTATTTGACGATAAATGATTTTTTTTTTTTAATAGGTCAGTAAACCTTCTCCTATTACCTTATTTAATAACTACTATTACCTTATTACCTTATTTGATTTATTCTACCATAAAAAGAATGTGCTTTGAATATGAAATAACTTTTGTTTAAAAAATTGTAATCTCCACCCCATTCATGCATTTATCCATTCCTATAAATATTCATCAATCTTCCCTTTAAACAAACCATCAAATACTCTTCATCATCTTCAAACTTTATCACCATGGCTAAGACTCTTTTCCTCGCGGCTTCTCTTCTCCTCTACGTCCTATCGCTATCGTCCCTCGCAGCAGCAACTAACCGTTTAGATTTGGTTGGCAGCTACAAACCAATAGAAAACATAGATGACCCAAAGATTCAGAGCTTAGGTGAGTTCACAGTCAATGAACACAATAAACAGGCAAAAACTCAACTCCAATTTCAAAAAGTGATTAGTGGAGAAATGCAAATTGTGGCCGGGACCAACTATAACCTTCGATTGACAGCTCTTGAGGGGACTAGTAGTGGAACCTATGGCACCCTTGTGTTCACTGACCTCAACAACAAGAACAACCTTATCAACTTCTATGACGTCCCCAAATAGACTTCTTGCTTCTTATCACAGACGGTGTGTTTTTAATTCTCTATCTTTTTTATATTATGTTATGAATGTTTGGAATCTCGATCAACTTTATGTATGGTCTAAAACTTAATACAAGTATAATTTTGTTGAATAATATATATGTCTTTGAATAAAAGAATTATACGATAAACTTTTATATATATATATATATAGAGAGAGAGAGTTGAGATAAAGTTATCTTGGTAAATTATTTTTTGAAATATAGTTTATTATATTTTCAATAAGATAAATAATTAAAGTATATGAGAGTCATATGAAAGGGTACATTGTAATAGCCGAAAAAAAAATAATAATAAAAATAAATAAACAAATAAAAATAATTATAGAAAAATAGATACGTCAACATAATAATAATAATAGTAATTCATAAATAAATAACTAAAAAGGATTACATAAAAATAAAAATAAAAATAAAATTTACTCACCTCTCTCCACTAACCTCTCATCCTAACGGCATCCTCTTTCCTCAATCACATAATATCACAATTCTCCAAAAAAAAAAAAAAACAGAAAAAAGGAAAGAGTAAAATGGTGTTTAAACAGAAGGATATGAAGGATATGATGTAGATTTATCTGGAGAGATTTTTGTCTATTATTACCGTAAAATCCTATCTCATATATCCTTTTTACTTTATAGTTATTGTTATAAGAAATTAATTTAGGATAAATCTTCTTTCATATTTTATAGTTATTGTAATAATTAGATCTGATGTTCAATTAATTAGATTTTTGTTAGCATTGGAAGTTATAGGAAATAAGGTTAGAATCAAGGAAATTTTAGTTGGTAGATCCATAAATATGTAAGATAGTAGCCAAATTAAAATTGGCCAATAATATCGGTTTACGGAATGAAAATAAATATAAATTTAGAGTAATATCTTATTTACAAAATTGAAGATGTTTACCGAATTGAGAATCTATGTACAAAATGAAAATAATTACAAAGAAGGAGGAGGGAAGATTGAGGGAAGATTTGTATCTATTTACAGAATGAAAATAATTACAAAGAAGGGGATGGAAGATTGAGGGAAAATTTGTTTGACAGAATTTAAAAATAAAACAAGAGATATCATGGAACTCTATTAAATTTTGTGAAATATCATAATTTTAACAAGGTAAATAAGAGAAATAATTTTACAGAGTTCAAACTTGAAACTGATGTCATGGGCTCACATAGGTTGACTTGGATTTCAAAGGACGGAACTTTCAATAAGGATATATACGTGACAACGACTTAAGCTAACCAAGTAAGTGACCTTACTATCGACATGGTTATATTTGATGTTGACACGTGCCCTGTGGTTCTGCACGTGTCATATATATTGATACGTGTGAATTGTTTGTGGATCGATATGTTTCCTATATGTTATGTTATGTTATAATATGTGGATTGTAGGATAATAATTAGGGTACGATGTGCTCAAGGATATGTTTGAGATAGGATACGAGAAGGATGCACAAAACGAAATGGAACGATAGGAGTAAGATACGTTCATGAAACATTAAGGTTAGGTTACATACCGGAGTGCTATGGATAGGAGAGATTGATGAAAGAATACGGTTAGGTTATGGGTAGAAATGGATAGGTTTGTGATAGATTGATAGAACGATAGCGTTAGGATTGATACAACGAAGCGTTAGGTTAAGGTACGATAGTGTTTGTGATGATATGACTAAGGTACGTTACGTAATGATATGTCTGTGATAGGTATAAGAACGTTAAGGCTATGATAAGTTAGAGAACGATATGATTATGAAGTGTTTACGTTGTGATTTGTTTGTGATATGATACATTGTATGCTAGATTATTGTGCTTAAGTACGTAGTCATGTGAACGTGAATGTATGCTATGTATGCTGTTTAGTCTGATGTGATGTGTAATGCATGTAACGATATGTTGTTCTTGAATGGTTATGGCATGATTGTATGGAATGTTTGAATATAAACAGCATGAATTGTATGACATGAAATACGGTAAACTGTCTGGAATCATAACCTCGATAGGAATATGTATGAAATGTAAATTGAAAATGAGAAGGACATGAAGCATGGAACGTGACAGGGGGGGTTATGTTCATTAATGATAAATGTAGAAGTAGTGGGGACCTCATGCATTATGTGTGTTCATGCATCTGGGGGATACCCCTATCCCATCACGAGGGTACGGACGCGTACATCCAATGGCAAGACAACAATCGTTATGCTTTGCATAGCGCTGTCGTGACGGTTACTGGTTTGAACGGGTCCCGGCATAAGGGGCTCCCAGAATATGCCCACCGGATAAGGAAAGTGGCCCAGCGGTGTGCGAACTAGCTGGTGAGCCCATAGTCGCACGTATGGGCTGTGCGTAGAGTATATGGTACACGTCCACAATTACCCGTTAGGACAAAACCGTAGGAAAAACGAAATGAAACGAAACGAAAGATAGGTCTCATCATTTCATTGCATGTGATTGTTGCATTTAACCCCAATAGTGGGGTCACTTACTGAGTATTTCTTTAAATACTCAAGCTATGTGCTACTACATTTTTCAGGTTAAGGCAAGGAATTCCTGTACGGCTGATGACGGCATCGCAACTCGAGACCATGGCACATGCATAGGGTAGTGGTATTTATTTTCTTAGTCTTAGGCTAGAATATGATGTTTTTAACTTAAACTCTTATTCATTTTATTTAGTCTTTTGTTGTGTCGTTTTAAAGATGTTTTCGAAACACGTAAGTCCATGGCTGTGCTTTAGGATAAAGGTTATGTTTTATGAAATTTAAATGAAGTCTTTCGCATTCAATGTTTAGGGTATGTATACAGTAGCGACCTTAAATTAAGTAGAAAATTTTGGGTCGTTACATACATACATATAATAAATCTAAAATAATAATTAATGTCATTACAAATAAAATTAATTTCATAATTTCAAGGTAAATCATAAAATTCATCGTGCATGTTAAAATAGAATAACTTAAATAAAATATATAATACAAAATTTAAATGATCAAAACATTCGTTACATGATTATAATCAAAATTAAATATTAAAGAAAAAATTTACAAAGTTTCGTCGCCTAGTTGAAAAATCAAAATATTTACCGTGAGAAGTTTTTGTAAATAATATCACATTTTCTTAAAAAAAAATATTAAATTGAGGCGTTTTTTTGGAATCATTTAGAGATGTTTAGAAGGTGGGATAGGGATATATAAGTCTACCCATACCCGTGTCCTATTTTAATTTCTATCACCGTGAAATATTCTTTTGTGATGACTCTTGTGAGAAAATTGTTTAAAAGACTTTTTAGTAGATAATTGTCATTTTTCAATATACTTTCTAATAAAAGTCGGAAAATATTCTAATAAAATCCAATAATATTTCATTAGCAAACATTTAATATAATGTTACAATCCGGTTGCTACTACATGCATATCTTGACTACCAAGTGTGGAAATCCTTTACAACAATTTATTAAAACATTGTCATAGAATTAAATGTTTATAAAAATTCATTTGAAACAACAATGACGTTAATAAACAGCAAAATCGAAATAACAAAAGTTTTAAAATAATGTTAACGTCCTAATCAAACTTAAGGGCTACAACATTAAACCCAAATGTGACTACCTTGACTTTGTATCCATGGCCTCAACAAAGACACAATAATTCGTACATGAGTGTCTTAACTTTACCTGAAAAATAAGTAACACGTGGCTAATACTCAGTAATTATCCCCAATGTTGGAGTTGGGAAATGCAATCATGGTAAGACCTATCCTTTCATAAAAATTTTCCTTGGTTTCAAAGACAAAATTGAATGTATAGTACTTCTCTACACACGGCCCACGTATGTGCACATGGACCCACCAACTGACTCGTATATGCACTTCTGGGCCTAACTACGGGTTAGTGCACATTCATGCTGCTGGAAGCCATATAGGAAAAAAACACATATAACATCATGGTGTACGCATCCATACTAATCATAATGAATGAAGTATCCTGATGCACATGACATACAAAATGCATGAGATTTCATAGTTTCAAATCTTGGTACATACTTAAAATAGCAACTCATACCTCCCTTTTTTTCGTGACATGCATACATATATTGGACATATCTTTAATAGTTATCCCCCGTGATTTATCAATGTTTCATAGGCATGATGTGAACATGTTAACATAATACACATGGTGTAACATTTGGAAGTACATATATCATATAACATTTATATCATAACAAAATTTCATAACATAGCATAATCATACACACATAACATCATAAAAATATGACACGCCACAATGTACATGTTATTCATACAACATACAAATCATCAAACCAAGCCCATGGATGTCCAACAGTAAAACCACTAACTTGATTGGCCTAAGTCAAAGCTGCTAATTATTATTGGTACAAGACGGCTCATTGAAGTTCAATTCAACCTATGTTTGGCCCACAACATGGGATTATGGGTCGGGTCGGTTTCGGTTACTAGCAATGGGTAGCTACTGGGTTTGAGGTGCATCTATGTTGGATTGAATAGATTGTTGGGCTGGTTTGGCAATTGCAATGTGGCTGGAGAAGTCTAGGTCGTGGGCATCGCTAGTGTGTGGAATCAACAGCCAAAGGTTGTGTAGCTTTGATCGAGAGCTTTGTTCAGTTCTGTCTTCTTTCTTCTTAGTTTCCAAATTGGTGAAGGATGGTAGGAAGAAGGAGATGGAGAAGTAGATAGAGGAATGAGTTGTGATGAAGAAAATGAGGGGCCTCGGTCGAGTTGAGAGATGAGAAGGTTTATAATCTATAATGTGTTTCGGGTTAGTCAAGTATTTGCGAAACATGGACACGTGGAATACATTATCATAGCGTTTCGGGGACGATGTGTAACGACCCTAGATTTCTACTTATCTAGAGTCGCTACCATCATCATAGCGTAATCATTTGTATGTGGAAATAAATGTTTAAACTTCTTCGTAAGACATTAATTTCATGTTAAAACATAGTCATAGACTTGCATGTTGAAAAACTTCTTTAAAACGACATAACCATAAACTAAATCAAATAAATAAAAATTTAAATTAAAAACATCTTATTCTAACCTAAGTCTAAGAAAATAAATGCGACTACTCTATGCATGTGTCATGACCTCAAATTACGATGTCGTTGCTAGTTGTACATGGATGTCTTGCCTTTACTTGAAATAGAAGTACCACGTTACTTGAGTATTTTAAGAAATACTCAGTAAATGACATCACTATTGGGGTTAAACACATACAATCATGAATGGGACCTATCATACGTTTATTTTTCTATGGTAGCTATCCTAACAGACAATTGGATGTGTACTTAATTTCCCTACACAGTCCACACAAACTACTTTCCGACAGCTATCTTAACAGACAATTGGATGTGTACTTAATTTTTCTACACACCGTCCACACGTGCAAGTATATGGACCAACAAGTCGGTTCACACACTTTCGAGCCCCTTTCTAGTCAGGCGAGCATTCTCTAGTAGCTGTTGATGTCAGATACTCGTTAGGAATAGCGACCGACACAGCAGCATTATGATAAATATAATTATTGTTCCCCTGTCTTGTAGCGTACGCGTCTGTACTATCGTGAATGAGAAGGGATATCCGCCAATACATGAGCACACAATAATGCATGAAATCTCAACATTTTTTTATTTTCGTTATCATTTAATACAACTTCGCTGGCATTTTCCTTCGTATCATATCATTTCTCATATCATTTATCATATCTTTCATGTGTACGCCTAGATTGTATTTCATGCTAACTCGTCATTTTGCATGTCAATCATATCATATCAATCATGTCACACATATATCATATCATAACATTTTAAAGCTTTCCGACATAACAGTACACATCATGCATATATCCCATCATATCAATCATAACAGTAACATAACATATCTCACGCATGCCTTCAACATATCATATCACAAACATATTAATTCATCAAACACATCGTTCCATAACAGTTTATCATAATGGATGAACAAGTTGGAACAAAACGTGACAAGTTGATTGTAGATGCTAACACAAACCGAATTAATCGTCTTCTTTTGAAGGTATAACGAGAACTTAACTCGGTTACCTACGACATTCCGTGATTCCCACATTTATGTCAATGTCTTCTTCTTATAGGTGAGATCAGTCCGGATGAGTGGTTCCTGTGCACTAAACCTCTGTGGAGTAGCCTGTGGAAGGATTGATATATTTTTCGAAACTTGTTTTGGAGGTCCTTGCTATGATATATAAACTATCTGTCTATTGTTCATCTGAGACATCACACTTACACTACACTAATCGTTCAAAGATGTCACGGGGGATGCTGTTAATGTCACAGAAGCTTATGGGCTCGTGTTTAATCCGTAAGTAGCAAGAACTCGAGTCGAGTCTGTTACTCTTGAACTCTACTCTAATGAACTAACCATTTCGTAACTAAAATACAAAAGAAAAATGTTTTTATCTATCGACCAATGCTCGTGTAACCGAGTTGTTTTTTGTCTTAGGAAATTTAGAAACTTGATTTTGATGGATATTGATTCTAATAGCATCTCGGACAAGGAGTTTGACGTAACATCTCAAAGGGTAGCATCTTCCAATCCTCTTCTAAGGGATGCATTTGTGGAGGCTTTGGAGCTGTAAGAGTGTAATGATCTTCAACTTTCTATATCTTGCAACAGTTTTGTTATTTCTTTGATTCAAATAGCGATAGGTGGATGTTGATTCATTGTAATCTTGGTTATCCAATTATGAAAAAATTATACGCTTGCATCGTAGAATTTTAAAATGAAACGTTCGAGAATAAGATTGCCTGTAAATAAATTGTTGAATGAGTTTCATATGGAAACTACTCTATGCATGTGTCATGGTCTCTTGAGTTGTGATGTCACCGTCAGCCGTACATGAAAGTCTTGCCTCTACCTATAAGAGTAACACATGGCTTGAATATTTTAATAAATTATCATTAGGTGACCTCACTAGTGAGGTTGGATGCAAACATATACAATCATGAATGAGACTTGTCATTTAAATTTGTATTTCTTTTGGGAATTATCCTAAACAAGTAATTGGATGTGTATTTACTATTATACACACGATCTACACGTGCGAGTATGAACCCACCAGTCGGTTCGCACACCTCCTGGGTCCCTTTTTCTGGTCGGGCTAGCATTCTCTGGTATTGCTGCCAGACAATAGGAATAGTAACCGTTGCAACATTATGATAAACATAATGATCATTATTCTACCTCATAACGTACGTGTCCGTACCATTGTAAAAAGGGAGATTCCCCGATGCATGTAACACACAATGATGGGGTCCCAACATTTTCGTTTATTAAACATGTATAACAACCCCTTCCGTCTTTCCTTCATATCATATCATTTTTATCATAGCTTTCAATATATATGTAACCGTTCCAAAAAAAAAGTACCAGAATTCTCGTGCCTTCAACATACCACGCTCCGACGTCCACGACACGCTACGTAGCTTCACAACCTTCAACCGCTCTATATAAACTCACCTGTAAGAGAGAAAAGAGTGATGATTTCGAGAGTAGACGAAATGTTTACGATATCGGAGAACCAGCATCGGCTAGATCTGAAACTCCAAAGTATAACTCAAGAAGGATCTAAAATGTTTAGGTAAGCCAAACTACACCCTTTTATGGTACATTTCAGTTTAGAATTTACGACCTTAAATTAAGTAGAAAATTTTGGGTCGTTACATACATACATATAATAAATCTAAAATAATAATTAATGTCATTACAAATAAAATTAATTTCATAATTTCAAGGTAAATCATAAAATTCATCGTGCATGTTAAAATAGAATAACTTAAATAAAATATATAATACAAAATTTAAATGATCAAAACATTCGTTACATGATTATAATCAAAATTAAATATTAAAGAAAAAATTTACAAAGTTTCGTCGCCTAGTTGAAAAATCAAAATATTTACCGTGAGAAGTTTTTGTAAATAATATCACATTTTCTTAAAAAAAAATATTAAATTGAGGCGTTTTTTTGGAATCATTTAGAGATGTTTAGAAGGTGGGATAGGGATATATAAGTCTACCCATACCCGTGTCCTATTTTAATTTCTATCACCGTGAAATATTCTTTTGTGATGACTCTTGTGAGAAAATTGTTTAAAAGACTTTTTAGTAGATAATTGTCATTTTTCAATATACTTTCTAATAAAAGTCGGAAAATATTCTAATAAAATCCAATAATATTTCATTAGCAAACATTTAATATAATGTTACAATCCGGTTGCTACTACATGCATATCTTGACTACCAAGTGTGGAAATCCTTTACAACAATTTATTAAAACATTGTCATAGAATTAAATGTTTATAAAAATTCATTTGAAACAACAATGACGTTAATAAACAGCAAAATCGAAATAACAAAAGTTTTAAAATAATGTTAACGTCCTAATCAAACTTAAGGGCTACAACATTAAACCCAAATGTGACTACCTTGACTTTGTATCCATGGCCTCAACAAAGACACAATAATTCGTACATGAGTGTCTTAACTTTACCTGAAAAATAAGTAACACGTGGCTAATACTCAGTAATTATCCCCAATGTTGGAGTTGGGAAATGCAATCATGGTAAGACCTATCCTTTCATAAAAATTTTCCTTGGTTTCAAAGACAAAATTGAATGTATAGTACTTCTCTACACACGGCCCACGTATGTGCACATGGACCCACCAACTGACTCGTATATGCACTTCTGGGCCTAACTACGGGTTAGTGCACATTCATGCTGCTGGAAGCCATATAGGAAAAAAACACATATAACATCATGGTGTACGCATCCATACTAATCATAATGAATGAAGTATCCTGATGCACATGACATACAAAATGCATGAGATTTCATAGTTTCAAATCTTGGTACATACTTAAAATAGCAACTCATACCTCCCTTTTTTTCGTGACATGCATACATATATTGGACATATCTTTAATAGTTATCCCCCGTGATTTATCAATGTTTCATAGGCATGATGTGAACATGTTAACATAATACACATGGTGTAACATTTGGAAGTACATATATCATATAACATTTATATCATAACAAAATTTCATAACATAGCATAATCATACACACATAACATCATAAAAATATGACACGCCACAATGTACATGTTATTCATACAACATACAAATCATCAAACCAAGCCCATGGATGTCCAACAGTAAAACCACTAACTTGATTGGCCTAAGTCAAAGCTGCTAATTATTATTGGTACAAGACGGCTCATTGAAGTTCAATTCAACCTATGTTTGGCCCACAACATGGGATTATGGGTCGGGTCGGTTTCGGTTACTAGCAATGGGTAGCTACTGGGTTTGAGGTGCATCTATGTTGGATTGAATAGATTGTTGGGCTGGTTTGGCAATTGCAATGTGGCTGGAGAAGTCTAGGTCGTGGGCATCGCTAGTGTGTGGAATCAACAGCCAAAGGTTGTGTAGCTTTGATCGAGAGCTTTGTTCAGTTCTGTCTTCTTTCTTCTTAGTTTCCAAATTGGTG
>NW_019646589.1:45380-46806 GCF_002806865.2 Cucurbita pepo subsp. pepo
GTCCTTCGATCTTGCATGTGTTTGCATTTCCCAACCCCAATAGAGAGGTTACTTACTGAATATTTTTAAAATATTGGTCCTTCGATCTTGCATGTGTTTGCATTTCCCAACCCCAATAGAGAGGTTACTTGCTGAATATTTTTAAAATATTGAAGACACGCTTATACGGATGACGGCGGCATTGTGACGAAGGCAATGGAACCAGTTTTAAGGTAATTGCATTATGTCTTTCTCTAACCCTTAGGTTAGAATAGGGCATTGAATTATTTTTTTTCTTTTTGTTTCAAATGCTACACTATTCATTTTTTCACTTTACCTTTTTCTTGGTGTTATCTTCAAGGTTTTACTTCAACGGATTAAATCCGTGGTATCGTTTGAAATTATTTTAAATGAATGTTTTTATAATTAACAATCATCTCATGTATGTGATAGCGATCTTATTATAGTAGAAAAATAGAGTCGTTACAATTGATACTAGAGGTTCAGGCTTATAAATTCTGTAGACTAGCTAGAGGCTCAGGTTATTCTCATAGCTTTATGGTGAAGGCCTAGTCACTGTCAAGTATGTAATAGCTGAAAGAAAAAAAAACAAACATTTCCCCATTTCTCTCCACTAAGCTCATCCCTTCCCACAATTATCTCATCAATCCATCCCATGAAAGTAACAGTTAGTGCCAAAAAAAAAAAACAGAAAAATATAATCTTCAGATTTACTTGAGGAGAAAAAAAAAAGAATGAGAATGGCCTCTAACCAGGTGAGATTCACAGGAGATTTACGTGAAGATAGATCTGATCAATAAGGTATATATTAAATCTTCATTTTCTTTTATCCTATTTTTTAGAAATCATAACAAATTATAGTTAGATCTTCATTGAATTATTACAATGGTCTAGCTTTGAGATAGAAACTAGATGTCAATCATTTGTACGATTCTAGTAAATCAGGTCAGATTAGTAATATTAGATTAAATTTTTATCAGTAGCCAAATGAATAGATTAAAGATAGAATGGCCAAGAAAACTTCTGACTAGGAAACTGATAGAATGGCCAAGAAAACTTCTGAATAGGAAACTGAGATAAGAAAATAGGAAACACTGAGATAAGGAGAGATTTGGAAATAGAGATTTGGAAATAGAGATCCACCTTAAATTTGGAATACATGAGAACAGAATTGAAAGGCAACAAATAAAAAAAAGAAATTAGGGAATTAAAAACCGATTTGGAAATAGAGATTCACAGAATTAGAAGGCAACAGATAAAAAAGAAGAGAGATAGAATTAAAAACCACAAACTAAATATGGAGGGAAAGGTAAATACAGAGGGTAAATACAGAGAATAGTAAAGTTTAGAATAACTTAGCTGTATCTACTTTTTATACAACAGTAGCCATGAAAAATGAGATTTTTAATAAAAATATAATTATAGA
>NW_019646590.1:0-6011 GCF_002806865.2 Cucurbita pepo subsp. pepo
AGCTTCATCATCCACTCCTAATTCGAGTAAGTAGAACAGGGTTGAATCCATACCCTCGATTCCCGCCTCGAGCCTCGACCCGTTAACACGATTAGTAAAAGTAGTATCGATGACGATACTAGGGAATCGTCGAGAATGGAGACAAGAAGTTTGGGTGACAGCTAGGTCCATGATAATGGAGGAAATCATGAAAGGATGATTGAAGCAGAAGAAGACAGGATGTGGGACATAGATTTTTGGGAGGAAGCCTGCAAAATCTTTACAATAATAATTCACCCTTTTTTTCTCTCTTCCTCTTTCAAATAGTGACTTATACTTCCTTCCTTCCCCTCTCTTTGATTTGACCCTACACTTACACTTATTTGTTTCCAACCCATAATAACTAAAAACAATTTATTTTATTATTATTTTTTTTTTAATTTTTATCGAGGAACAGTGATCTCTAGTCAGGTTCAATTATACTTTTAAGCTTGCTTGATCGAGGGACGGTGATTGAGGCAAAACGTTATTATAACTGAGGAGGAACAGTGATCTCGAGTCAGGTTCAATTATACTTTTAAGCTTGCTTGATCGAGGGACGGTGATTGAGGCAAAACGTTATTATAACCGAGGATTGTAGTCTCGTTATCGTAATCGTGGAATATATATATTAATATTATTTATATAAAATAGAAATATTGATTGAAGGGTCAATGTGGAGTCCTTATCTGTCTCTACCCAACAAAGTATGGGATTTCCTCTGTGCACAAATCTAAATGGTACCAAGTGGGTAGGGCAAAGTATTTGTTGTCTTTTTAATAGCTAAAATGCCAAAATTTTATGTCTTTTTTTCATACGAGTTCAATTTGAAAAACAATCTCGAAGAAAGAACAAAAGGGGAGAGAAATCAAATTACTCGTTTGATTCGAAGGTGTTAGTTAGCCGGCAGTCGAACGTTGCCCTGATTTGTTCAACTCATTTTTGTTGCTAGTCAAGGCAGCAGTGTAACAACAAAAATAGTATTGTAAGAACCACTGTTGAGCGTTTCGGACGTTCAATCGTACAAGTTTGAGTTGTTTGTGTTTTTTGTAGCAAACGCTATTCGAGTGTGTTGTCTTTCTCGTAGCTAAAATGCCAAAAGTTTATGTCTTTTATCTTAGTTTTATACGAGTTTGATTTGAAAAACAATCTCGAAGAAAGAACAAAATGGGGAAAATCAAATTACTCGTTTGATTCGAAAGCGTTAGTTAGTCGTCAATCGAACACTGCTAATCTTTGTCGCTAGCCAAGTCAACAATATAACAACAAAGATAGTAGTGTAAGAAACTACTGTTGAGCGTTTCGGACGTTCGGTCGTACAAACACGAATTGTTTGTGTTTCTTTTTTTGTAGCAGGCGATATCCGAGCGTATTACGTGGATTAGGTGCCCCCAAGTTGTGGAACAAAGAGGGGGAAATGGGAATGAGAATTGGTGTGGGTAATGCCTAGCAAAAGTACTATGAGGAGAGGGAGTGTAGAAGGAGAGAAGACCAAAACGGCGTCGTGTAGAAAAGGAGAAGACCAAAACGGTGTCGTGTAGGAGAAGAGAAGATCAAAACGGTGTCGTGAAGAAGAAGAGAAGACCAAAACGGTGTCGTGTAGAGGGAAAGCAAAAAGGGAAGGATGAATAGATTCCAAGGTGGAAAGGGCCGGGTTTATCGGATCCTGTCCGTTGAATTGAGCAAATCAATATAATAAATACAGTTTGGTTTCTTATGAAGAGAGAGAGATTGAAGAGCAAGTATCCAAAGCTACATTTTTCCTTTCCAAATATACCCTCTACCTATACATATTTTTTAAATTAAAATCTTTAATTTAAATATTTTTCAACTAATTTATAATTAAATATTAAATTTAATTGTCCATAGATTTGATTAGCCCGAAAATGAATATTAAATGTTGACTTAATGCATTATTGTTGCACATCCTTTCAAGTGTCACGTTTTCTTTTATGTCATAATCGGCATCCATTTATTTTTCAACTTCTTTCATACATAAAGATCTAATTAAATAATTAAATCATAAAAGCGATATGATCTTACTAAGGGACAAGAAACTTAGTCCAACGTGTCGGATTCTTACGGGATGAAAATTATTGATTACAAAATCAAGATCAGTATAAGATATACCCTTCTATTTGTGGACATTTTTTTTTTTTAGAATTAAATTTTAGGAGAGACAAGGGTATTTTAGTACATTTGTAGTAAAAAGATGTATTTATTATAAATAATAAGATTTTTCTTTCTTAAAAAGGTAAACACTAAGAATAAAAATATATAATTATATGAATTTTGGAAGAGGTGAAAGATGACGTGACACATGAAGATAGATAATTTGTAAATACCCAATAAAATAAAATAAAAGTGAAAAGACATCTGAAACCCTCGTTTTTTTTTTTTTCTCCTTCTTAAAAAAGAAAAAAAGAAAAAAAAAGAAAAGTAAATTCAAATGCAATTGTAATGATGAAGCAACCTATTGGCCTCTCTAAGGCCACTGAAATAGGCTCCATGTGTGGTGGAATAATGGGTTCTGTGCGTTGCTTCACCTGCAAACAGAATCTGAAGTAATGGAGCTTTTGGGGATTCCTCTGTTCTTGGCAATGGCTCTGCCATGGCGTCCAAATCTTCCCCGCTTGATCCCACTGCAACGTATGAGTATGAGCCTTGAAACAGCGGATCGCTCCCCCATTGGCTCTTCAAGACCTGACTAAAATGGAATTCAACGGTGTCGTTTTGGTTTTTGTGGCCGTTACTCCACCCATTGGAATCTGATTCTGAGTTTTCGTTTTGGGATCTGGGAATTAGGAAGTTGCTGATTGTTGTTGAAACTCCATTGATGATTTCTTCGTCTTTGAGCTTCTCCAGCTGAAGAGCTTCTTCTCCGGCGAACCATGATAATAAAATCGATGAGTTTTGGTAAATTGGTTGCAGAGTTGTGGTTTTTCTCATCCACCATGGTATTCTTTTCCGCCGGAACTCAGATTCCGGCTGGTGGAAAACGAAATTCAGGCAAGGGAATTTGTTGATACTCTTGGGATTATCACTGTCGTTCGCCGGCTGTGATAGCCGGAGAAAAAGCTTGTTAACGACGCCGAATCCCAACCGGGAAATCGCCTCTGTTTTAAACGACGGTAACGGAGGGTTAAACAGAGGTGAATCTTCCCGAGTTCCAGCTTTGAGAACGCCGAGTGAAACGGTGACGATTACATGATCAGCCGATGTATGGGAGCCGTCGGCGAAATGTAGCGTTACCGGAGTTGGAATATTCCGAGATTCCGATTCGGGATTCCATTCGATTTTGGTGACTTTTTTGCCCAATTGAACTAAACCAGGGGGGAGAACAGAGGCGATTGATTCGATTACGCTCAAGTAGCCTTTGGCGATGGTGATTTCCTCGCCGGGGAACATTTGGTACTCACTTTCCGCCACGAAATCCAACGTGGAGAGCTCGCCGGCGGAGGTGTAAGTTCTTTGGTTGTTTTCATACATGGCGAAAATGGCTTCCTCGAGGGCTTTATGGCTCCATTCTCCACACCCATTGACCTCCGTTACGCCATTTTTACTAAGCCAGTACGACTCCAGCCCTTGCCGGAGAAAAGCACCGACGCTGAGTTTATCATAGTTACCTTGCCGGAGAAAATTGGATTCCCCGGCGATTTTTCCCTGAGCGAAATCCATAAGGTTTTTGAAGAGAGTAGAAATGGGGTCGACGGTAGCCGGTGAGAGCTCAACTCCACCTTCTGCAACGGTGGTTGATTGTCCGGAGTAGCCGTCCATGCACTCCCATGGCTGGTCGGAGTTCAGAGCACCGATTCGATCGGCTATTTCATGAATTGGGCTGCCACCGATTCCATGGATCCACGTGGCACCCATCTCTATTCTCTCACCCATAAACTCGGCCGTGTTGATTCTGCCGCCGATTCTTCCACCACCCTCCACGACGGAGATATCAAACAAATGTTGGGAACCCGGCGCCGTGTAGAGCTTATTCGCCGCCATGAGCCCCGCCATTCCGGCGCCAATAATCACAATTTTGGCCTTGTTTTCCACCATTTTTGGAGCTTGAATTCAAAGAGAAAAACCAGAAGAAGAAGAAGAAGAAGAGGGAAAAAGAGATATGGGTGAGAAAAATGAGCAACTGATGAGGGGAACTTATAAGGATGTCTTCTTGTATTTGGCTTCTTCACTTTTTAATTTAATAATTTCAAAACTGAATTAAATTATTTGAAATTTAGTCCAATAAAGACAGGGCTCTACTTTTATTGGAGTTTTTGTTGATTGCAAATATACACAAATTCTTTTTTTATTTATTTATTTATTTATTTATAAAAATTATTTCTTTCAAGAAAATAATAAATCTCAACCCCACTGCCATTAATAACCTTGGCCCCAACCGGTAATACAGTAATTATTTATTTATTTTTACCGTGGCTCACAAAAATCCAAGATTCATATTTTTAATATTTAAATAATTATGGAAAAAGGTACTTTTCTTATTTGTACAAATTTCTTGATTTCTTAACCAAATGATCTTTCTGTGTTTGACCTTTTTTTTTTTCTTTTTTTTTTTAAATAGGTGAAATAAATTTGGGTTTTACATAAAATTAAAAATTAAATTAATATAAATAGAGTGATGGAATATGGAAAAGAAAATAAGGAATAATAATTCAAATATTTTGTTTTGAAAATTGAAATTAGGAAAGTACGTACCGTTCCCTTAGGCCATCTTAATTTTTGGAAGTATACGGCACAAAAAGATTTTGAAGGCAACATACTTTTTAAAGATTTCACTTTTCCAAAGATAATTGGATAAGACTATGGGGATCAAAAGTAAAAGTTTCTCATAAACATGCCTCTATTTGCAATAATATCACTTACTTTATATATATATATATATATTTAAGACGTTTTTTTTTTTAAATACGAACATCTTCTTCTTTGTCATTTCTGAGTTTCAAGTAATATTTGTGGTAGAATTGCATATGATTCATTAATCAAACCTTGATCAAGTTCAATTGCGAAGTGACTCAATTTAGAACAAGATTCAACATCTTGATTATAGAGATCGTAAGAGTAATCTAATTCTCGCATTGTTTCTTGGTTTATCCCAATTTTGTATGAGAGGCGCTAATTTCTTTGATCCTACAAAAGTTTAGATATTTATCTCAAAATTAGGGTTGTCTTATCAATTTGGTATTGTATACATATAAATAATTGAGACGTTTTTTTTTCCAGCAATTCAAGCATTTTCTTTATCATTTCCAAGTTTCACGCAATATTTGTGGTAGAATTGCATCTAAGTCATTCTTGATCAAGTTCAATTGCTGAATGACTCAATTTAGAATAAGGTTCCGAATCTTGGTTCTAGATCTTAGATCGTAAGAGGTAATTTAATTTTAGCCTTGTTTCTTGGTTGATTCGAATCTTATATGAAGAGATGCTAATTTCTCTTATTCAAGGGGTATCTTATCGATTTGTATCATATATATATTCGATTCCTCAATCATAAGAACTATAAAGTTAAGCGTGTTTGGCATAGAACAATTTTATATTGAAAAACCACTGATAAATTTTTCAAGAAGCACGTAATTAAAAACCCGTGTTGGTTTATGGGAATAGTCTTCACTCGTAATACAGTTCAAGACCATCAAGTGCCAAATCTAGATAACGTGCCCTGGATTCTAAATCTTAGGCAAAAGATGTTTTCGAACTTAGATTATGATTTAATAACATTATTACGTTGATATTTTGTTACTTGCAATATAAAAGATGAAGAAAAGAAAAAAAAAAAAAAACATAGAATCATTAAAGAATGGATTGTTGATTTACCATAAAGTTAACCATATTTATATATATAATTATGGTCATGAGACACCATCATAATCAAAACTTTATTTTCCAAATCCCATGACCCATCACCCACATTTTTATAACTTAATTATATAATCAATCATCTTTTTTGTACCTATGCTACCTATATAATAATAATAATA